>NC_048299.1:220792809-220965435 GCF_013100865.1 Trachemys scripta elegans | reverse complement strand
TTGGGAGTCCACCACATCCACCCTGACTAAATCAGCCTTCAACATTGGCTCTCCACTTGTAAGGTAACTCCCTTCTCTTCATGCGCCAATATATATTTATGCCTGTATCTGTAACTTTCACCCCATGCATCTGAAGAAGTGGGCTTTTTACCCACGAAAGCTTATGCTCAAATAAATCTGTTAGTCTTTAAGGTGCCACCAGACTCCTTGTTGTTTTTGTAGATACAGACTAACATGGCTACCCCCTGATACTGCTGGCAGTTATTCTGTTAGCTAGAAGAGCAGAGGTCCGTGTGGTGGATCTAAAGGTTCCAATCCTGCTAATAAATCATGCGAGTGTCAATATGATGCCACATGTGACAATTTCTTTTTTTCAGTTTGCTTTTCTAAAAACTAGGAAATTACACACACACAACTATGTTAAAGAACACTAAGATTCAAAGTCAAGCACTCAAAAGTAGAGTTGGTCAGGAAACAAAACAAAATTTCTGCCTGCAGGAAATGCCAACATTTTGAAATTTTCTTTCATCCCGAATCAGAACAAAAAGTTGAAATTCTGAAATTTACAGAAAAACAAAATTTCAGAAATATGAAACTTCAAAAAAAATCAAAGCACCATTATTTAAATGCTTCATTTTGATTTTAAGTTGAGAGTTTCTTTCTGACATTATCATTCTGACTTTTATGTTATGTTACATTATATAACCTAAAAGTTGAAACAATAAAATTGAAATGAAATATTTTGATAATTTCCCATTGAAAACTTTAAAGAAATAGATACATTTCCACAAAACATCTTGATTTTGTCAAATCAACATTTTCTGATGGAAAACTGTTGTCAGAAAATTTTCAAACAGCTCTGCTTAAAAAGTTAGGAAATAGAGGTGTGATCTTAATTCAGCTCCCTTGTTCACATGCATTATGATATACACTTTAATGATGTGATTACATACCATTTTTCCACAGGATACCTGCCTCATTCAGTGTACAGGATAGACCTGCTCTGCAAATGAATCAGAGTTGTGTAGTGAAGGAGACTGTTGTCTGTAGGACCCCTGCCTCGTTTGTTGTAGAAGCTAGAAGGTGTGTAGTGTATGAGGAAGGCGGTTTCAGGAAGAGAAAAGATGGTCTCACGGTTAATGCAGTTGAATGCTGTACTGGAGAAATGGATTCAATCCTTGTCTCTGCCACGGAGTTTGTATGTGATGCTGGTCAAGTCACTTATACTAAACTTTTCAGACTTGGAGTGTTCTTCATTTTCTTGGACCCAACTTGAGATCCTGGGGTCTGAGTTGCAGAAGTGCTAAGCACTCTCAGTGGCAACTAAAATCAACGGGAGCTGTTCTTTAAACATATAAAATGCTAAGTACCTGTACTCTGAATAATCACACACTAGGTATCTCAAATTAGCCAGCAAAAAATTAGTGGATATTTGCATCAGTTCCCCATCTGCAAAATGGGAATAATAATACTCCATCTCACAGAGGTGTTGTGAAAATAAATTCATTAATGTTTGTGAAGCACACAGGTACTATAGTGATGAGCTCCATAGAAAAGCCTATGTGGAATTTAATAATTCTATCTGCAGAGCAGACTTTGAATAGTGTGCAGTAAATAAAGTCTGGGGCCATGCACTGAACAATGAAAAGAAAACAAAATATTGAATAGTTGCTCATTCAGTGTACATTGAATGAGGCAGTGGAAAAATCCAGTATGTAATCATGTAATTAAAGATTGTAAGATAATGCATATCCACAAGAGGGCAAATTAAGGGTGTATCTGCAACCTGCATTTCCTAACTTTTGGATGCTTGTTTTACACACACTCACACACATACACAGTGTCAGATTTATGGCCACATTTCACTACCTCAAGTCCCTTGCTGGGAGTATCTATGGAATGAGGATGTCCCCAGGTGGCATAGTGCTGACAGAAATGGATCCTGTACCTCCCTCCCTTCAGCAGCCGGCATGAGGAGAGGGAGTGAGTAGAAGTGGGCAAGGTGAGTAGCTGGAGCACATCAGCTCGTATAGTTCTCAAGGGACCAGAGCCAGCTGGCACAGTTTAGAATAGCCCCCAGGCTGTTCTGACTTGTGCCCAGAGCTGGGACAAGGAGAGAACCAGGTACCCAGCTACACTTCCTAGACAGCACTGCCTCTTTTGCTCTTCCTAACACATGCTGGTTGCAGCAGAGTGTCTTTCAAATACAGGGCTGCTTTGCCATTCATGAATAGTGCCAAGAATCCAATCTCAGGCTGTTAAAACTATTATACCATATCACACCATCATGTAATATAATGAATAAATAGCAATAATAATTAATAGACTCACTACCAAATCATCCATCTTTTCCACCACCCCAACCCCACACAGACATCTATTCATAACTTTAAAAAGAAATGTACTTTGTTTTTATCCTTCACACTGGCTTCACACAGAGCCAGGCATAATTTAGCAGTGAGTGTGTGGGGGTGGGTGTACACACACACACACACACACACATCCTATCTGTTCAGCCTGACAGGGTACACCTATGCTCTTCCTCCCTGTCGACTGAGGCCTCTGCACCCCTAAGTCTCCCATTTCCCATTGATTCCATACTTCAGACAGCAGCCCCTTCACTGAGTGATATGAGGAGCCCATATCACCACGCAGGAATGCAAGCACCATTCTCCCCCCGCCCCCGCCCCATTGCCACCATGGTCTTACTGTACTCTGATGGAAGCCTAATGGTAGGATCTTTCCCCTAGGCTCTGCATGTGTGAGCAGGAATGGAGAACATATTTTGGCATCTCTCCAGCTGTGCAAAATCTTGTGCAAGGGGAGAGAAGAGTTTTGGTGCAAACATCCCTGAAGGCATTGATGGAAAGAGATTAAAGGAAATGAAAGTGTGAGTCGGGAGGGAAATAATGAGAAGGAGAACGCATGGAAAAAATATGAAGGAAGGCATATGAGACTAAGCCCAGGGAAACAAACAGGAATGGGAAAGCAGTGGGCAAAGACTTAACATCAAAGGGAGACATTTGACAAAGAGGAAAGAAAAGAAATACAGAGCTAAACATAGTGCCAAATAGGGAAGAGAAAATCTTCAAGGGAAGAATCAATAGGGAAATATCTAAGAAGTTGAGAGAGGCAAGATGAGAAAAAAGAATTGCTCCTTGAAGAGAAAGGAGACAAAAGAAGAATGTTCTTAGAGAAAAATATACTGGATTTTTAAGCATGGGAAAAAAATACTGTAGTAAGAAAAACCCTGGAAAACAATGAGGAAAAGATAAGCCAGGATATAATGGGAGTAAAGATGGGGGTGTGGAATGAAAAAAGAGAAGGAGGAACAAAGAAGAGAGAGACAGAATAAGATTTATTATTTTATATAAACTTTGAAGCAAAAACCCAGTCTTGCCAAGCTATGTGTCCCTCCTCCTCCATTCACCTGCCTGAACCACTGTGTACAGCTTGGTTAAATACTAAACAAGAGGTTTATGGTAATCATTTATAAATAGCTGAAGATCTTAAACACTGAAGATATAGGAAAAGTATTTTGGGTGAGTCAGAGGAGTATAAATAGAAGTAATGGAATGAAATAAAGGAAAATCAGGTTGAGTATCTAGTAAAAAATCTCGTTAGCGAGACATATAAGACTTCAGAACAGATTCTCAAGAGACGTGTTGGAAACCCTACCTCTTATAATAGTTAATACGAAGTTGTACAAAGCACTAGTAAATATAGAGAACAATACTGCAATGGGAAGGGAATCAAAGTAGCTCTGCTAATAAATTCCACCCCTCCATCTATGATTTCCATGATTCCATGCTCCTGCTGTTTTGGGTGCACAATCTGTAAAGAAAAAGCAGTTGGCAATTGCATTTGCATGTTAAAATTTGGAAGGAAGAAATGTAACTACTATATCTGCCTGCAAAAATGAGCTTGTGTATGTGTAAATAATGGTGCATGAATATCTGTGGGCCCAAATGGAGAGGTTGAATCTCCTTTGCAAATGAGGCTCTGACTTTTTGAAATCTCTGTTAGCTGTGAAATTTCAGTAGTTTTTACTTTTCATAATTCCATGAACAGGAATCCCGTATTACTTCCATATGGAACAGAAACACCAGAAGGGCACATCAGTCATGGACAAAGGAGCAAAGAGTTTAAATCAGATGAATAAAAGCTGAGAGAATAGGGGAGATTGATTGGTTAGCAACAGATTGCTGCTTTAAATTCCACAGAAATCAAAACTGAATGAAAGAAAACAGATCTCTCCTGATAGCTTGAAATTTTTTCTCAGTTTCTTCTGGGAACATTGTGCCTCCAAATAAACTCCATTGAAATAATAATACTAATAATAATTCTGCTGGAAATCATATTGGAAAATATTGTGGCTTTATTCTTAGGGCTCAGTTCTGACTAAATGAGAGAATGTAAAAAGAACAGAAGGCTACAGCTGGAGCTGTGTTCTGCATGGAATTAGCAGCACTGTGGTGTAATTTGCTGCTGCCACACTTGCAATTGTTTCAGAGTCCCAACTTTTGCTTCCCACACTGTGTTGATAAATTGTATAGTCAATTGCTCAACCACACTTTGGTTCGTTATTTCGTTATGAAATATACTCAAGAGATCAAATAATCAATGTTAGTTAGGCTTATTAATATGGTACAGGACAAAGGTTCTATACGATATATCTTTGAAGACCAGTCCTGTGCAGTGATGTTACATTCACCTTATGCAGAAGGTGTGCTCTCCAAGTTACACATTTCAGCTGGTATTATTTATATGATTTTACAAGTTACATATTTCTTTATAGGTCACTAAAGTACAACCCATCAGTCTTTTCCAGTTTCCTTACTTGCTATTCTGTTCCTTCCTTATCTTTGTTTTGGACACTAGCATTCCAGGTACCGATCCGTGAGGGTACTTCCCTAGCTTGTACTAAGATATAAAACAAATGTATCTTGATTTTGACAAGTTTCCTATCTGCTTCTGACAAATGCTTACTGCAGCAAAGGCAAGGTGTTATGAGATACTTAGCATAAGTGAACATGATAGGCCAGTTTAGCTGTTACAATATTTATACTTAATGTTACTGGTGCTTAATACATACCCATATATATAGAGAGAGTGTATATAGGGCAGTTTAGCCAATGAATATTAGTCAACACTTGGGTACAAGGATGGGTTGATTTCAAGGGAAATAAGATCCCCTTTTAAAACTAAGTTTCAGAGTACCAGCAAGTACTCTGCAAGTACAACTTCAGACAAACTATTATCACTGCTTAATTTGTATCATTCTTGATTTTGAGGGATATACATAATACATTATTTCATAGGGAGGTGATTAATAGCTTAAGCGTTTATGGTTGTGTTTTTAAATAGGCACATTTTAAAATAAAATATTCATATGCACTCGTGTAACCCACACACCTCGTGGGTGTGGTGTTCTGTCCCATCTAGTGGCCCGAGACCACTTAGAGAGAGAGAGAATAAGTGAATCTGCTCTGCAGCCTTAGCTAAGAGGCAGTTGGCTTTTAGCTCATGTGGTAGAGGCTCATGAACTAAGCTCCATAGGTCCCCGATTCAATCCCGCCCGACCAGGGCCAGCTCCAGGCACCAGCCCACCAAGCTTGTGCTTCGGGCGGCACCTGGAGGGGGGCGACCCAGTGCTCCGGCTCCGAGCGCCGGGAAGAGTGGAGTCCCGGGCGGGCTCGCTGCCCTCCCCCCGGCGCTCTGGCCGCCGGGGACAGCGGCGCCGTGGCGGGCTCGCCGCCCTCCCCCCAGCGCTCTGGCCGCCGGGGACAGCGGAGCCGCGGCGGGCTCGCCGCCCTCCCCCTGGCGCTCTGGCCGCCGGGGACAGTGGAGCCGCGGCGGGCTCTCCACCCTCCCCCCGGCGCTCTGGCCACCGGGGAGAGCGGGGCCCCGACCGGGACTCGCTGCCGGGGAGAGCGGAGCCCCGACCGGGACTCGCCGCCCTCCCCCCGGGGCTCCGGCCGCCCTCCCCTGCCGTGCTGGGGGAGGGGGGAGGGCAGCCAGAGGCTTTTTTGCCTGGGGCGGCAAAAAAGCCAGAGCCAGCCCTGCGCCCGACAACCAGGGTCAGTCAGCATTACACTTGCATATAGGTATTTTCCACATGCAAATTGCATATTTGCACACAAACATTGATACTTGTGTGAGCAAATAGTTACTTGTGTATGCAAAACATACTTGTGTGAACAGGTATGAACTTATATGGGCACATTTTATAGCTGAAACTTAGACAACTCTGAAACTTAGGCCATTAAAAACTATGCTTCACATCTGGAATGACATATACCTAGGCTTGGAAGGACTGATTTTTATCAGTAAATGTCAATAAATGTCAATGTATATACACAAACTGACAAAAAAATATTTCCATCAATAATAATCAAAACTTACAAATAGGAAAAGAAAGAAAAATGCCATTTGAGAACTTGTGAGAGTTTGATTTAAGGATATTTACTTTGTATATTTTGACATGTGATGTTAACAATCTGTGTTTCAACAATTATAAAGCCTTAGCTTTTTGAATTTCAGTGTTTACTGTGATTAAATAATTATTGTTTGATCTGCCCATAGTTTCTCATAAATGTGAAAATTTTAATTGATAAAAGTTGGAACAAATATTGAAATACATAATTTTGCTTTTGTGAAAATGTAAATAGATAAAAAATATTTAAAAATGCTTAAAAATAAACATTGGTATTATGTCAAAATTATTTAAAAAATCAGATTCTGCCAAGCCTAATTATACCCATCCTTCAAGATTTATTCAGAGGAGAGGTAGGGCTTCATGAAATCATCTTTACCCTGGGAATCCAGGAAACTGGTTTCCAGCCAGATTCCATTTAGCAAAATCCTATCCGTCTTTGATGAGTAAAGTAGATGCTGATTAGGTGCAAGGTAGTTGGCAATGTTTTCAATGATTATGGTGATTGATTCACGTGGTAGTTATAATCCAAACAAGAAGACAGTGAGTTTAACATAAATCTTCTCAGCTACAAATAAGAGTTTTCTTCTCTGGAAAAGCTTAAAGAAAGAATCCCTGAAGATTTAACTTGCTTTTGGTGTTTCTTGAGTTTTCTGCTCATCCTTTCTGAAATGGTGTTTCCATTGTCCAGGCAGTGTAGTTTAAGACAATCTTGTGGGGCAGTTGATACAGGAAATACTTCAATGGAGTGTGATAGCATCAATGAATGAGCAGAAGAGAGTGCTGGTAGTGCTGGAGAACTCTTAGTCTCAATTATTTCTGCCACCAATAGCCCTCAGCGAAATCCACGTAGGCCAGTCTTACAGCATACAGTATTCAAAGTGCATGCCAGGAAGTGACATCATCTCCTTCATCTGGCCCTCTCCTCTTCACTGCAATGGACCCCACAGAAGAAAGACAGGTCAAGATAGAGAGTTTCCCTAGCCTAATTAGGGTCTAATTCAAAGCCCAGTAAAGTCAATGGGACTCCTTCCATTCATTTCGATGGGTTCTAAATAAAGCCTTTATTATTGTTCAGTCTTTAGCTTGTTGCTACAAACTGACACCACACAGAGGCTGAGAGGATGTAACATTCTGTGGAAACCAAAGTTACAATAAGATGAGGTCACCACATTGTTTTCTTGAGCATTTTATATAGTATATCTGTAGGGGCCACATGGTTCCATTGCACTCCAGTGATTTCAAAGAAATTTGAAAAAAAAATATGGTGCACATCAAATATACATTAGTCTTGTGGTTAAGACATCTGGGAATCTGTTCCATTCACAGTTTTGATACAAACTACTGTGTGACCTTGCACAAGTAACTTACACCAAAACTGGGGGTATGAAAGTAGGCATAGTGTTAGCCAATACATATATGTTAGGCGTAATATTATTATAAGTTTTGGGAAGTTATGCTAACTGAATGTATTATACTCTCCCCACAATTCTGTTCACCCATGTCAAGTATCCCATAACTCCTTGCATTAGTTGTAGTAAGCTTTGACATAAGTAGATAGGAAAACTGCCAGGCGAAGAATATATGGGTGTTTTACGATAGCAACAAGCAGGGAGTTAGTCTCAAAGACCAGTACTGGGATGTCCCAAAGGAAAAGGACAAGATATATGATTGTTGTACATTGGTACAAACCTAAGAGGTGCCTTCACATCCTTTGGTACCTAGAATGTATGTGTTCAGAACAAAGAGAGAAGGGGTACACCATGTATCAGAAAATCAAGGTAGAAAGCTTGGGTAAATGTAGT
Source organism: Trachemys scripta elegans (assembly GCF_013100865.1). Lineage (NCBI taxonomy): Eukaryota > Metazoa > Chordata > Testudines > Emydidae > Trachemys > Trachemys scripta. The sequence goes on along the minus strand of NC_048299.1, from coordinate 220,957,194 downwards.
TTCAATACTTTTTTATTTGTAAACACATTGACTATAAAAATAGCTTTAGGGTGTATCTTTGGGAACACACCTTCTGTGTAAGGTGTAGGTAACAATGCTGCATGAGACAGCTTCCCAGAGACTGGTATTGTACTGAATCTTTTTCCTGCACTATAATATTCTTGGCTTTTAGTAGTAAACCTGACTGATATTGGTTAATTGGTCTCTCGAATGTATTTCATAGCAAATCAATGTGTGGTCAAGCAGTTGACTATACAATTGATCAACAACATAAAGCTCACTGAAATCAGTGCAAACAGTGGGTTCTCAGCACCTCTGAAAATCAGACTACTTATTTAGGCACCTAAATATTGATTTAAGGTGTCTCACTTTGGACACCCAAGTTTAAGATGTTGATCTTAATCTCTCTGTGTACATTTTCCCCATCAATAAAATAGAGATAATAATACTTGCCACCCTCACTGGGGATTTGTGAAGCTAAATGTGTTCCTGTCTGCAAAGATTATCAGAAGGAAGGTGTTAAGGAAATGCAAGGTATTGTTATTATTTTCTATTGTTCACTAATTAGTTAAAATGTACCTGCTAATCCACTTTTTCAGTCATAAAAGTTCAGATGCCTCCCAGAAGCAAGTAGGCAACCGATGTGAACCTCTCCAAGGAAACTGGTTCCTAAAAATTCATCCACAGAAAATCCCACTGCTCCTCTAATTATGAAAGAAAAATCTCAAGGCATTTCAAATGAAGATACAAATGTTTCATTCAACGACTATAGAGAATATGCAAGTGAAGTCTGCACGGAATACAGAAACAAGAAAAGATATGAGAGAAAGAAGTTCTGTAAAGGTAAAACACTAGTATTTTAATTTGAATTGTCAAGGTGAAATGATTTAGGGGAAAGAATTAATAGAACCTGTAAAATAAAAAATATATTATTTGTTTGTACTTTTATGACACATTATGTTTCCACTCTATTAAAGTATGGATAATCTTGAGGCTAGATCTCAAGATTCTATCCTTTAAATAAGTGTTGCAGTCTAGGACACAGCTTTGATCTGTGTCTAAGTTAGATGGGCACTGTACATTTGTAGTGGAAATCTCTGAGAACAGGACCTTTGAGAAATCTTGGGTCTGTTGCCATTTAGACTCTACAACAGCAAATAATAGACCATCACATACTTTATAGGTTTGTACAGACCTTTTTACTATACTCACTAAGCTTAAAAATGTCAGAGGAGAGGAGGGGAGAACAACCGTGACATCCTGTAGTGCAGCTGTTTGTAAATGTAATGCATTGGTGCAATATCTAAATANAGTGCCTATGCCTAACATCAGAGGGGATGGTTACATGATGCTGGCAGTTTCTTAATATCATCAATTAACATTCATTTCCTTTTGCTCCCTGCAGTGTACTGAGTCTCTAAAGCTCCAACATATTTAATAAGGATGGTTGAAAATGTTCTGTTTCTAAGCAGAAAATTGGGCTTTCAACTGAACGATTTGTGCGTGTGTGCAAAAAATGTCTGTTTTTTGTGGACATTTCTGATTTTTTGTTGAACACCCAACCACCCCAAAAAGTGATGGGTATTGTAGCGTGGTTGCCTTATGTCCCCGTTCTCCTCTATGGGTGGGACTCCCTAGCCAGACTGCCTCTGAAGCACCACCACCAGTGGTTCCCGTGATGCACTGACTTCCCTCATGACCAGCTGTATTATTTAGGCCCTGGACCATGGGTTTTCAACCTGCAAGTCACAATCCTAATGGATATCAGGGGCTGAGACCAACCTGCTGTTCCCATATGTCAAACATAGCAACATAGGAATTGCCATACTGGATCAGACACGAGGTCCATCTAGTCCAGTATCCTGTCTCTGACAGTGACCTACACCAGATGCTTCAAAAGAAGATGCAAGAAACCCACAGCAGGCAGATATGGGATAATCTGCCCCCATGAGGATCTCATCCTAATCCCTAATAGTTATACCTGAATAATAAGCTTTTATCTCCTTTCTAAACTTCTTGTTAGCAGTCACTACTCTAACTCTGGCTATTCCTGTTATTCATATAGATGTCCAATCCCTCTTTGAATCTGGCTAATTATAGGTTTCAGAAACATCTGGCAGCAATGCGTTACACAATCTAATTATGCATTATGGGAAAAAGTATTTCCTATTTAATGGGAAGGAGGCCGTGGCTAGATTTCAGCTAGATGGAAGGAAGGTCCTGGTGGGGGATCCAGATATGGATAAGGTTAAGAACTCCTTTCCTACAGTTAGTTTGAACTAAATCATCTATGTATCGAGGCTGTAGAGCTCATCTGAACCTAATCAAATATTTTATCCTTTTAAAGTTCTCCATTGTTGTTTAAGGTGCCATGGAGAGTACTTCTAAGCTGCAGACAGACACCAGGAAAACAAAACAGTTTCAGTTGATGTAGCTTTCAGTGTTCCTGGCAGTGAAACAGTGTATATTTTAAAATGGCAAAAATAAAAAAAGAAATATTTTTGATTGGATTTATAGCTCTACTGAAGGAGGAGAAAAACAATAAGCAGAACAATAACCTGGAAGTAGGTACATATCAGGGATGCATTTTAGTCCTAATTAATTACAACACACTAATTGTTTCTAATCAGAAGATTTGTTCCTGGTGCTTCTTTTATCCAATCTGTGGACAGTTTTGGTTCTATTTTTAAATGTACCTGAATAAATAAAGATTAAAAACAAACAAACAAATATTTAACAATAACAAAAAAGAAGATATTGGTAGATTCATGATGGAAAATGTTATGTGTTGGGGTTTCTATCCCATATCAGCTTTTTTCTTCACTCTGATCAAACTTTCCATCATTTAGTAGTCTCCTTCGGCAGCCCCTGAATTTGAAACACACACACACACACACACACACACACACACACACACACACACACCAATATAAATATGCAGAATATCCAAACACTTTAAAATATATACCTAATGAAGACAAGTTAGAAGAATTATAATAAGCCACCAGCCAGAAGGAACAGAATACTTCACTGCTCAAATTGAAAAACAAACAAGAAAATAGGAACCTAACATGCAGACAGGATAAAAATCATTCAGAAAAAAAAAAGTAGTATATTCTATGAAAAATAACGAATGCAAAAACCCAATTCTACCAGAGGTAAATCATGCCACAGAGAAGAAAATGAAGGTGGTAAGTATTTATCTAAATTTAAAAACACATGACATATATTTGCAAAGTATGAGGTTTAAGTGAGAGAATAAGCTCTCTGTATAATGGATGTGCAGTCTATTGTATGGCAAAATCTATTTTTATAATCTTACAAAAGTGATCAATTTTCATGCTATTTAAATATGAAACATATTGAAAAGAGAGGGCAAGATCCTGAGGCTAAGCTAAGCCCCTTTAGCACCAGTTTCAGTGGCACAAATGGAGGGATTGAGGAATCTCCCAGTGACACAGAGACAGCAGCTGGGATGGCCTGATGGCCATCAAGAACAAACAAGCAAAGGACATGTGTAGAAGCACAACACTCTCCTAAAAATTCAGCCCACTCACAAAAGTAGTAGCATTTGATGGCAATCAGGACCACCACTTGTGACTCCGATGCCTGGCCTTCTTGAATGATGATAAAGAGGAAAGAAAACCTGGGACACCATTAACAAAGACTGACAACAGTTGTTGATGCTAGAGATGTCATATACTACCACACAGTGTTCATTCTCCCTTTCCTAAACAAGCTAATCAAGACATTAGGAAAAGTAGCCTACATCACCATCTGTTACATTCTCGTATTCCTAATCCCTCTCAGTCATGTTTCAGGCCAAACCCTGCTCTGTTGGATGATGTCCTCCAGTTCGTGGCCAAGGGAACTACAGTCATATTCTTTCCTCAGGGAATTCCTCTGTGACACCTGATAGTGATGGTCACCAAATATGACTGTCCCGCCTTGAAAAAGCTGATGGGGCAAATGGAAACACATTGGCATGTTCAGGTCCTTTCTCTCAGATCAAACCCATAATGGACAACTGTTTCTCCACCTCAAAAGCCCTCATCTGCAGAGTATCAGAGGGGTAGCTGTTTTTAGTCTGTATCCACAAAAACAATGAGGAGTCTGGTGGCACCTTTAAGACTAACAAATTTATTTGGGCATAAGCTTTTGTGAGTTAAAAACCCAGTCCTTCAGATGCATGGAGAGAAGAAGTGGGATTTTTTACCCATGAAAGCTTATGCCCAAATAAATTTGTTAGTCTTTAAGGTACCACCGGACTCCTCGTTGCCTATCTGCAGAGTCCCACAAGGCTCATCCTCTCCCTCACATTATTCAACACCTCTATCAAGCCATTGGAATTTGAAGAACTTGCCTCCTCTATAACATCCCCCACTACAGTGGGTATAAATCCACAGTTGGTGTGCTGCACTGCGGTCCTTTTGGATTCCTCAGTGCTTTTGCATATCCAAATAGCCATGATGGCAAACAAACAAACAAACAAACAAAAACACCACTTCCTTCTGAAACTGGAGAAGAGATTGCACCCCATGCTATCAGACACAGAGCTGACTACCTTCCATTTTTTATTATTACAGCTCATCATATTTAGAACTGAAGCCACATGAACTGCAAAAGCTCCTTTTGATAGAAAATACAGCAGTTTATGTCCTGAACAACTCAGGTGATCATGAACCCACTGCTCCAGTGCTTTGCTCTCTGCCATGTCTCCCACTCCCCAGATCAATGTCTCTGTTCTGATCTTTAAAGCCCTCCATGGGATTTGCCTTTAGCTACCAGATTGCTACTTCTCATGACAACTGTGTTAATTTGGAATAATGAAAATTTTCACAGGGCAAGACTTACCTACACAGCAGACAGAACTTTAACAGGAGCTGGACCAAGACTGTGAAATTCAGTCTCATGGGTGGTAAACACGATCAAGGAACTAACCTCTTTCAAACTTTCCCTGAGTTTTTCCTCACACAAACCTACTCACCCAAAACTACTAACCAGAAGCAAATAAAATACCTATGAACTAATCAAGCTATTTGTCCTCCAGGCTGGGAAGGAAAAAAGGGAAATTGTCATTTCTATTTACAAGTATTTGTGAGACACTCAGGTACCATAATGACTTATATACTATAAGTAGCAAAACCGATAGGATACAAATTAAACTATCATCCTCAAATTTATCTTTCATGCTAGTAATTATATTCAATACAAATGTTACAATAATAAATAAAAATAATAATGTTGTTCATTAAAGAACCACTGGAAAGGAAATAAGCCCCTTAATAAAATAATGTTGATACGAGGAGTTGTCCTCCACTATTTGAGACTTTCTATTTCCTTTCAGAGCTTTTTTCTTCAGAGTTTCACAATCATCTCAGCCGCAGGATGGAGAGTGTGAAAGAAGTTTTCAAATAGGATGCTACATAGTCTAAATGCTTGCTTGGGTTTGGAGAAAATTCATTGAGGATATCTTTAGCTTTGAAGGTCAAAAATTCCATCACTGAGATGATTCCATTAAAAAAAATATAGAATCAAATTAGAACATTGCCATGAAAGTAGCAAGGTAATATTCCCCGTGCGCTTTTCCCAAGGAAATCAGTAGGTTGCCACCATCAGCTAAAGGATGGTGAATGTTAGAGGATTATGTAAATTGCTTAGAAGAGAGAGTTTTTAAAATTTTATTTTATTCCTGTTTTGCTCTTTGGGCTTTTTATGAACAATTTAGACTTTCAAGAGGGGCCCTTTTTTAAAAGATGTGGCATCTCTTTTATCATGCAAATATGAACGCAAAAATCTGAATAAAAATTAAACCACAGGTTACACAAAGAAGAAAGGAAAAACATATCAAAGTTGCTCTGAAAAGCCTGCTTCTCCCCAGGGAAATTAAACTTGCAAATATATTCTTTTTTCTTTTCAAATAGGTTTTTTTTTTTTTTGCAGGTGCTGTTGGGAAATCAGAAAAGGTATTCAAATGTAGATTCATTTTTAAAATATACATCTTATTGGATACTATATGTGTTGTGAGCTTTTAATGCAGTTCAAAAGCTCAATTAAGACAGCAAGAGAAGACAAAGGGGCAGCTCTCTTAGTAGAAGCCTTTTCCTCCCACAGAGGATGAAGAATGTTAATTTCAAAGGAAGGTCTAATACAGTCTATTCCATCCCTGTAACAGAGCCACAGAAGTCTTCATTTTCAAACGCCCTTGCATTAATGACATGGACACCAGAAAGAATTGCTAACCAGGTTTCAGTCTGCCACCAAATATTTTTAAAATGGACCCCAAACCCATTCATTCACTGCCACTGGACAAGTGAAATCAATGCAATCACGGAACAAAGCAACTTCGGGCATTCGTGACTATTGGAACAAATCAGTCTTTCGGATACTAGATTGTTTTTCTCCATACACAATGACAAACAGATGCTTTCATTCAGAATGTTTGTTGCTCAGATACCAAGGTGGTGAGCATGGTATAAAAACATAATTTTATAGCAAGAGAACACTAAATATGAAAGAATAAAAATAAAGACTCTGCTAGAGAGCACAAAGTAGGCTTGATTCTCCTTTCACACTACTTTTACTTTGGTGTAAGCCCACTGCTCTTGATTCTGATGTCATTTACTCTTGCATAAATAAAGAATAAAAACTAAAACAATTAAGGGTTCTAAATGAGATGAGAATTGGGGCCATTGGCTTCAGTGGAATTGCTCCTTATTTACACAGATGTAACTTCCCTGACTTAAACATAGTCATTGCTGAATTACACTGGAGTAAATGAAAGGAAAATAAGGCTCAATATACCCCCCTTCCTCTGTATCAGGCTGCAGCTGAATACAAAAAGGCTGCTTGTCTCTCTAGGGAAGAGCATCCCTAGAGAATTAAAGAGGCAATATACAGAAAAAAAAAAGGCATGACAGATTTGTAGCTCAATATACCATATAGACCCTTAATTTGAACTGTTAGCCAAAGAGTATTTGCTCATTACCCTATGTGTTGTAACATACAGCCACCAGCAAAATCTTAAATCTGAAAGTAGTTAAAGACATTGAGGTCAATGGTAATTGGGATAAAATACAACATGGTTTTACAAAAGGTAGATCGTGCCAAACCAACCTGATCTCCTTTTTTGAGAAGGTAACAGATTTTTTAGACAAAGGAAACACAGTGGATCTAATTTACCTCGATTTCAGTAAGGCATTTGATATGGTTCCACATGGGGAATTATTAGCTAAATTGAGAGGGGGGAGGTGGGAGTAAGCAGCATGGTAAGCCCCTCTGAGCCAGACACCCCCCTGACCCCACCCCCTCGACAGCCCTGACCCCCCGCTCCAAGCCCAGCCCCTCTGAGCCGAACACCCCCCGACCCCATCCCCCCCAGCCCTGACCCCTAGCTCTGAGCCGGGCACCCCCTGACCCCATCCCCCCACAGCCCTGACCCCAGCCCCTGTGAGCAGGGCACCCCCCGACCCAGAGCCCAGCTCCCCACCCAGCCCTGGGCAACAGCAGCGCCACCCCCAGCGACAGCCCATTGGCACCAACCATCACCATCACCCATTATGTAATTGCAAATGTATACATACCATTAAAGCATTTAATGTTTTTAAATAATGTATTTTGTGTATTTTCAAATTATTAAAAAATAATTTTTGAATGTATTTCACTGGTTATTTTTTACATTTCCAAATACATGTTACTATAGTATTGCAACTTTTTTTTTATGGAAGGGGCCCCCGAAATTGCTTTGCCCCAGGCCTCCTGAATCCTCTGAGTGGCCCTGGGCTGGAGGGAGGTTACTAGTGGAGTTCCTCAGGGATTGGTTTTGGGACTAATCTTATTTAATCTTTTTATTATTGACCTTGGCACAAATAGGGGGAATGTGCTAATAAAGTTTGTGAATGACACAAAGCTGGGAGGTATTGCCAATACAGAGAAGGATTGGGATATCATACAGGAAGATCTGGATAACTTTATAAACTGGAGTAATAGTAACAGAATGAAATTTAATAGTGAAAAGTGAAAGGTCATGCATTTAGGGATTAATAACAAGAATTTTTGTTATAAGCTGGGGACGCATCAGTTGGAAGTAACAGAGGAGAAGGACCTATGAGTCCTTGGTTGATCACAGGATGACTATGAGCCGCCAATGTGATATGGCCATGAAAAAAGCTAATGCAGTCTTGGGATACATCAGGCGAGGTATTTCCAGTAGAGATAAGTAGGAGTTAGTACCATTATACAAGGCACTGGTGAGACCTCATCTGGAATATTGTGTGCAGAGTCTCCCATGTTTAAGAAAGATGAATTCAAACTGGAACAGATACAGAAAAGGGCTACTAGGATGATCTGAGGAATGGAAAACCTGTCTTATGAAAGGAGATTCAAAGAACTTGGCTTGTTTAGCCTAACCAAAAGAAGGCTGAGGGGAGATATGATTACTCTCTATAAATATATCAGAGGAATAAATACCAGGGGAGGAGAGGAATTATTTAAGCTCAGTACCAATGTGGACACAAGAACAAATGGATATAAACTGGCCATCAGGAAATTTAGACTTGAAATTAGCCCTGATCTACACTACAGGGTTAGGTCGATTTTATAATGAATGCATCTACACAAGCAACCCTGTTCCGTCAACCTAAAGGGCTCTTAAAATCGACTTCTGGACTCCTCCCCGGCAAGGGGAGTAGCGCTAAAATTGACCTTGCTGGGTCGAATTTGGAATAGTGCAGTCGCAAATCAATGTTATTGGCCTCCGGGAGCTATCCCAGATTGCTCCAATGTCACCGCTCTGGACAGCACTTTCAACTCCGATGCACTAGCCAGGTACACAGGAAAAGCCCCAGGAACTTTTGAATTTCATTTCCTGTTTGGTCAGCGTGGCGAGCTCAGCAGCACAGGTGGCCATGCAGTCCCCCCAGAATCGCAAACGAGCTCCAGCATGGAGTGACCGGGAGACACTGGATCTGATTGCTGTATGGGGAGTAGAATCTGTGCAGGCAGAACTCTGATCAAAAAGAAGAAATGCTAATATATATGCCAAAATCGCATAGGGCATGATGGACAGAGGCTACAACAGGGACACTTAGCAGTGCTGTGTGAAAGTCAAGGAACTCAGGCAAGCCTATCAAAAGACAAAGGAGGCAAACGGTCGCTCTGGGTCAGAGCCCCATACATGCCGCTTTTATGATCAGCTGCATGGCATTCAAGGGGAGGACCCTACCACTACCCCACCACTGTCCGTGGACACCTGCAAGGGGGGGAGTCTCACGCAACATGAAGGAGGATTTTGTGGATGAGGACGAGGAGGAGGAGAATGCGTAGCAGGCAAGAGGTGAATCCGTTCTTCCCGGCAGCCAGGAACTTTTCATCACCCTGGATCCAATACCCTCCCAAGGTGGGATCCCCAACCCTGAAGGCGGAGAAGGCCCCTCTCGTGAGTGCACATTTGTAACTACAGTACAGGGTTTAAAAGCAATAATGTTTAATGTTTGATTTGCCCTGAAGACTTGGGATGCATTCGCGGCCAGTACAGCTGCTGGAAAAGTCTGTTTACATGTCTGGGGATGGAACGGGAATCCTCCAGGGACATCTCCATGAAGGTCTCCTGGAGGTACTCTGAAAGCCTTTGCAGAAGGGCTGCCTTATTTCGTCCTCCACAGTCGGACATTTTACCACGCAACGCCAGTAGCAAGTAGTCTGGAATCATTGCAGCACAAAGCATGGCAGCGAATGGTCCTGGGTTTTGGTCGCATTCAAGCAACATTTGGTCTATATCTTTCTGTGTTAGCCTCAGAAGAGTGATATCATTCATGGTCACCTGGTTGAATAGGGGAATTTTTGTAATGGAACAGTAAAAGGACCCCATTCATGCTGGGCTGTTTGCACTTGGCTAAAACGGATCATCCCGGAGAATAGCCATGAGGTGGGGGGAGGGGTGAAGGGATCATCCCAAATAGTCATGTGGAGGGGTGGGGGGAAGTGTGTGCTGCATATCCACCCAAAAAACACAGCCCCTCCTTTTAAATGGCAAACCCAGCAGGCATTGCTTGCTATGAGAAAGGAGGGTGCTGTAGTTTGAAAACATTCCCACATGTTATCAAGGCGTTAGAAGCCAACCCCGTGTACCCTTTGGCTTACCATGGCTGCCTGGAAACCGAATTCTGTTGCCCAGCCGTGTGTGATGTGTCACCATACCGGCAGGTGCTCAATATAAAAGGCAAAATGCGACGTTGTACATAAAGCACATGTGCTGTCTGCTGTGAATTGCTTGATTCACTGTGAAAGAGTCTCCCTTTTGTCCTCAGAAATGTATCATCTTAAATTTTACTCTCCCTTTTTATCCCCCCACAGGTGCAAATGTTTCTATGCTCCCCCATCATCTCCATCCCTGAGGTTACCGCAGATTAGAAGGCGAAAAAAACACACTCGCAATTATTTGTTTTCCGAGCTCATGCAGTCCTCCTGCACTGATAGGGCACAGCTGAATGCATGGAGGCATTCAGTGGCAGAGTCCAGGAAAGCATTAAGTGAGCGCAATGAGCAGAGGCAGTATGCAATGCTGAGGCTAATGGGTGAGCAAATGGACTTGCTCTGGCGTCTGGTGGAGCTGCAGGAAAGCCAACAAGAGCACAGACTGCCCCTGCATTCACTGTACAACCACCTGCCCTCCTCCCCAAGTTCTATATCCTCCTCACCCAGACACCCAAGAATGCGGGGGGGGGGGAGGCTCCAGGCACCCAGTCACTGCACTCCAGAGGATGGCCCAAGCAACAGAAGACTGTCATTCAAACAGTTTTGATTTGTAGTGTGGCTACAATAAGCAATGTGGCCTTGTCCTTCCCTCCTCCCCTATCCCACCCTACCCCACCCGGGATACCTTATCAGTTATCTCCCTTTTTTTTTTAATTAATAAAGAAAGAATGCATGGTTTCAGAACAACAGTGACTCTATTTCCTTTGCCAGCTGTGATTGAAAGCGGGAGGGTGGTTGGCTTACAGGGAGTTAAAATAAAAAAAGGGGGCGGGTTTGCATCAAGGGAAAACACACACAACTGTCACACCGTAGCCTGGCCAGTCATGAAACTGGTTTTCAAAGCCTCTCTGATGTGCAGTGCGGCAACCTGTGCTCTTCTAATCACCCTGGTGTCTGGCTGTTCAAAATTGGCTGCCAGACAATATGCCTCAACTTCCCACCCTGCCATAAACATCTCCCCCTTACTCTCACAGATATTATGGAGCACACAGCAAGCAGTAATAACAATGGGAATCAGGGCTGCCCGGGGGGGAGGAGGGAAGTGGGGCAATTTGCCCCAGGACCCGGGCCCCACAGGGGCCCCCACGAGAGCTTTTCGGGGCCCCTGGAGCGGGGTCCTTCACTCGTTCTGGGGGCCCCGGAAAACTCTTGTGGGGCCCGGGGCCCCGGATCTTCTTCCGCTCCGGGTCTTCGGCGGCAATTCGGCAGCAGAGGGTCCTTCCACCCCGGGACCTGCCGCTGAAGTGCCCTGAAGATCCGCGGCGGGGGGGTCCTTCCGCCCCGGGACCCACTGCCGAAGCGCCGGGTCTTCGGCGGCAATTCGGCAGCGGGGGCCCCCCCACCGCCGAAGACCCCAGGCCCCCTGAATCCTCTGGGCGGCCCTGATGGGAATATTGGTTGCGCTGAGGTCTAACCTTGTCAGCAAACAGCACCAGCAAGCTTTTAAACATCCAAAGGCACATTCTACCACCATTCTGCACTTGCTCAGCCTATAGTTGAACTGCTCCTTATTACTGTCCAGGCTGCCTGTGTATGGCTTCATGAGCCATGGGAGGCAGGGGTAGGCTGGGTCTCCAAGGAGAACTACTTGCATTTCAACAACCCCAACAGTAATTTTCTGGTCTGGGAAGTAAGTTCCTTCTTGCAGCTGCTCAAACAGCCCAGAGTTCCTAAAGATGCCATCTTATGATGATGTCGGTGAAATGCCCCTTGTGTTCCACCAGTGCTTGCAGCATCGAGAAGTACCCCTTGCACTTTACATACTGGCTGCCAAGGTGGTCCGGTCCCAAGATAGGGATATGCATTCCATCTATCTCCCCACCACAGTTAGGGAACCCCATTGCAGGAAAGTCATCCACTATGACCTGCACATTTCCCAGAGTCATTACCCTTGATAGTAGAATGTCAGTGATTGCATTGGCTACTTGAATCACAGCAGTCCCCACAGTAGATTTGCCCACTCCAAATTGATTCCCGACTGACTGGTAGTAGTCAGGCGTTGCAAGCTTCCACAGGGCTATCGCCACTCACTTCTCAACAGTCAGGGCAACTCTCATCTTGGTATTCCTGCACTTGAGTGTGGGGGAAAGCAACTCACAGAGTTCCAGGAAAGTGGCCTTACGCATGCAAAAGTTTCGCAGCCACTGGAATCATCCCATACCTGCAACACTATGTGGTCCCATCAGTCTGTGCTTGTTTGCCAGGCCTAGAATTGGCATTCCACTGTATCAACCAGCCCCACTGCCACCATGATGTCCCAATTGTCACAGTCCATGCTTTCAGGAATGTCTGTGTCCATGTCCTCATCACAATCATCCTTGTGCTGCCATCTCTTAGCCAGGTTCTGCACATACTGCAGTATAATGCACGAGGTGTTTACAATGCTCGCAACAGCGGCGGTGAGCTGAGTGGGCACCATGCTTGCTGTGCTATGGCGTCTGCACGGGTAACCCAGGCAAAAAGGCATGAAATGATTGTCTGCAGTTGCTTTCATGGAGGGAGGGAGGGGAGAGTGACGATGTACCTAAAACCACCCGCAACAATGTTTTTGCCTCATCAGGCATTGGGAGCTTAACCTAGAATTCCAATGGGTAGTGGAGACTGGGGGAACTGTGGGATAGCTTCCCACAGTGCACTGCCCCGTGAGTCAATGCTAGCCACAGTAGTGAGGACGCACTCCGCCGACTTAATGTGCTTAGTGGGGACATACACAGTCGACTGTATAAAATCGATTCCTAAAAATCAACTTCTATAAAATGGACCTAATTTCGTAGTGTAGACATACCCTTAGACGAAGGTTTCTAACCATTAGAGGAGTGAAGTTCTGTAACACCCTTTCAAGGAGAGCAGTGGGAGCAAAAGACATATCTGGCTTCAAGACTAAGCTTGATAAATTTATAGAGGGGATGGTATGATGGGATAGCCTAATTTTGGCAATTTATTGATTTTTCACTATTAGCGGTAAATATGCCCAATGGCTTGTGATGAGATGTTAGACGGAGTGGGATCTGAGTTACTACAGAGAATTCTTTCCTTGGTGTGTGGCTGGTGAGTCTTGCCCACATGCTCAGGGTTTAGTTGATCGCCATATTTGGGGTCAGGAAGGAATTTTCCTCCAGGGCAGATTGGCAGAGGCCCTGGGGGGTTTTCACCTTCCTCTGCAGTGTGGGGCACGGGTCACTTGCTGGAGGATTCTCTGCACCCTGAAGTCTTTAAACCATGATTTGAGGACTTCAATTGCTCAGACATAGGTTAGGGGGTTGATACAGGAGTGGGTGGGTGAGATTCTGTGTCCTGAGTTGTGCAGGAGGTCAGACTAGACAATCATAATGGTCCCTTCTGACCTTAAAGTCTATGATTCTATAATTCTTACCCAGAAATATAAAGCCTTATGAAAATGCCAATTATATTTTATAAGTGCTACTGAATCTATTGGTTTAAATAGCCAAGACAGAATCAGTATAAATGTTAAGGTAAATTGCGAAGAGGAATGGTATTCATTACCTGCTGCTACTTGCAAAGGACAAGAATTAATCTCATTAGCATGAGACTGGGATGTAACTGGTTGGTTTTGGTTTTTGCTGCAGGCACACTGAATTCTAGCAGTTCAGAGAGAGCTCATGGATGAGGAAATTCAGAAAAGTGCCTGGTCTCTGCCTCTGTCTCTGCAAACAGTTGTTTAATAGCTACTCTGTAAACAACCTATGTGATTGTGTTTTAAAACCTTTACAGAAAGTGAATGTTAACAAAATATATCAGTTGTTGTTGGTTAAGGAAAGTAACACCCGAACCACAGGTGGTGACACTGAGGGCTTTAGTATATTTGTAGGTTTTCCTTGTTTTTTCTTTTATTGCACTGTACATAGGGACCTGATCTTTCAGTATGACCAAAAGGCCAGAGTTCAAGGGAGTGGTATGTCAACATGTCCTAATGCATGGATCGGCAACCTTTGGCACACGGCCCGTCAGGGAATTCTGATGGGATAGTTTGTTTACCTGCAGCATCTGCAGGTTCGGCCAATCGCAGCTCCCACTGGCCACGATTCGCCGTTCCAGGCCAATGGGGGCTGTGGGAAGTGGTGGCCAGCACATCCCTCGGCCCACGCCGCTTCCCGCAGCCCCCATTGGCCTGGAACAGTGAACCGCGGCCAGTAGGAGCTGTGATTGGCCAAACCTGCAGACGCTGCAGGTAAACAAACCATCCTGGCCTGCCAGATTTCCCTGATGGGCTGCGTGCCAAAGGTTGCCGATCCCTGTCCTAATGTTTACTGTTTCACTCCTCTGAGCCTCCTCCTATGCTATCTAGCGCTAGGCTCCCTGGGTCTTATTAGAACAGCCATTAAGTTACTCTAATACAAAGCCACTGCAATTGCCACATGGGGTCAAAAATGCAATTTACGATCAGTGTGGCACAGGGACTTCCTGACCACATCTCTTATTCAACAGCTATGCACACTTTTTCCTCCAACACAAGCAGAAGGAACAGTGGGTGGTGTAAGAGCCCTACATTAGCTATAATTCTCTGAAAGATAACTCTGCGCTGGTGTGATCCTGTTTGCCAGAAGCTGGGAATAGGTGACAAGGGGTGGATCACTTGAGGATTACCTGTTCTGTTCATTCCCTCTGAAGCATCTGGCATTAGCCACGGTTGGAAGACAAGATATTGAGCTAGATGGACCTTTGGTCTGACCCAATGTGGCCATGCTTATGATCCATGGTGAGTCAGTTATTCTAGCTTTATAGCTAGATTATGCCAGATTAGTATGCAGGAGGATCTGCTCCACTGTATTTAAACAAGTGCAGGTTTAAAAGCTCAGGTCTGGTTCTCATTTACACTAAGGCCACTTTATATCACTCTGGTAGCATAAACCCACTGCAGTGGAGGTCTTGAGATAAATTTCTCTCAATGTACAGACTTTACAGTCCTTTTAAACTGCTAAAACAGTGTAGAGGGCCAAGAGAGTATGTCTACACTGCAGCTGAGAGTGAATCTCCCAGCCCAGGGAGACAGGTGCACACCAGTGGGGCTCAAGCTAGTGCTAAAAATAGCAGTGTGAACATTGTGGTTCCGGCAGAGACCTGTGGTAGCCAGCCACGCTCAAGCCCACCCCACTCCCTTGGCTTAAGTTCGGGAGTTTAGTCCGAGTCACAATATCCACACTCCTATTTTTAGCATGCTAGCTCAAGCCTGTCTGCCTGGACTGGGTGGCTCGCTCCCAGATGCAGTACGGACATACCTCCAGTGTAAATGGGAATCGGGCACAGTAGGTGCTGTACGCTTTTTCTTTAATAGTGAATATATAACTCGCACGCATGTTAGAGGATGCTTAAAGTGATTTATCCTGGGGAATGAATTATAAGAATGATGTATTTATATTTTTACTTGTGTTTCATTTACATTCATTACACTGTTGTGTTCTGCCTGTTGCTGTACTTAAACCATTTGTTTTTATGACTGTTTTTTCCTACCGCAGATTGTTTTTATATTAGTGTCACTGTTTGTTTATGCCATTCTAAGATCTGCTTGATGTGCTGTTTTTTGTGGGCACTACAAGAGATTAATTGGGGAACACTATGATTTCTTTCCATTCAGCCACATTTGTTATTTTGTCTGCAGTTTTATCGTTTATTAAAAGCTGCTTATGATTTTTTAACTGATTTAAATTCTCTGATCTTGAATTTGCTGTGGCTGATTTGGAATAGGAAGAATTGAAGGGACACAATAACAATACTATCCTTCTCTCCACAATACAGCCCCTGACTGATTATTTCTGAGAGCAGTAGAAATAATCTGTGACGGACGTGTATACTGAGCAGTACCTGAATGACTAACATATACCCACAAATATGTGGAGCATGCCTCTTAAATGCTACTCCCAACCCTAGAATGCCCCTCGAGAGCTCCTCTCTAGGGTGACCAGATGTCCCGATTTTATAGGGACAGTCCCAATTTGTGGGTCTTTTTCTTATATAGGCTCCTATTACTCTCAACCCCCGTCCTGATTTTTCACACTTGCTGTCTGGTCACCATACTCCTATCTAATGAGTTTTCTACAGTACCCATCGCTGTAGTATCTAATCTTCTGTTAAGGATAGCCTTCAGGATTGGCCTATTCTTTGGTTTTAAAGGTAGCTGGAACTGGAACAGACATTTTCCTCCTCTTGCTTTCATTCTGCCCATATATTTTATGGCACATGCTAATGCTAATGCACACAGAGCAATCGGAATTTGGTCCTATCATGTATATCACCCAAATGCTATGATGATGGCATAAATAAGCTGCAAAGTAGAGCAAGTGTGTTGCAAATAAGCACAAGTATTTGTGAGAAACAAACACACAGTAACTGCCTTGCTTGGAATTTGTTGGAAAATGGATTAGCATGATACTGGAAGATTGGAGTGAGATTGGATACACACTTTTTTTCCTTGCTACCTTTGAGGTATGCGTCTGACAAAGTGGGTATTCACCCACGAAAGCTTATGCTCCAATACATCTGTTAGTCTATAAGGTGCCACAGGACTCTTTGTTGCTTTTTATAAGTCTATGGTTACCTCCCTTGTTATATGATTCATGGATTCCAAATCATTCAAGTTAAATGCTTTAACTAGGGTACCCGCAACTGATTAACTATTATTTTTACTATTTGTTCCTGTTAGCACTCACAGTGTGCTAGGTGCTTCTCAAACACAAAAAAGGCACATATCTTACACTTAACCTCTTGAGCTCTAACCCTGTAGTATATATTATTGTGGGCTAGTTACTGAACATGTCTAGAGCATGTGTAGAACATCCATCATTGTAGTATGTAGGTCCAAATTTAAACACGTATGACATATCATTGCCCTGTATTTTTTTAATATGTAAATTAAATAGACTTGAATTGTTTGGACTCTGTGAATGATAAGATACAGCTCTACATAGCCTTTTCCCCAGGGTAGCTATGAGGCAATCTGTTTTTAATGTGTTTCAGCAGCACCCTACAATGGTTTTTAACCAGGGAGGAAGAATTATATTGGTCTTAATTGCTCAAGTCTAGCTTTAATGTAAACTGGCTGGGCTCAGCTGTATCCTTCATGGCTCTGAGGCCTCTTAAAATGGTGGAACAATGGGAGGTAATAATTAACATTTCTATTAGAACAGAGGAAGAGAAACAATCTACTTGATGAGATTCAGTGACCTTGACACCACGCGGACTGCACTCTCATATATAAGCCTGTGTATGCTAGAAGGAAAGAGTGGTTTTATTACTAAGCCCTAAAGCCTTGTGTAGAATACAAAAATTGCCTACAGCTGACAACAGGTCAGCAACAGGTATAGGTGGCCTGATGATGAACACAATTTACCTACATGTAGACATGGATGAAGTGGATTCAGCATCTTGAGGGAGGGATAGCTCAGTGATTTGATCATTGGCCTACTAAACCCAGGGTTGTGATTTCAATCCTTGAAAGAGGGGGCCATTTAGGGATCTGGGGCAAAAATCTGTCTGGGGATTGGTCCTGCTTTGAGCAGGGGGTTGGACTAGATGATCTCCTGAGGTCTCTTCCAACCCTGATATTCTATGATTTTTTTAGAACCTAGTAACACTGTTTGTCCTTGTTTACTCTTTCAGTAAAATCATATTCAGCATTGGCTTAGTTGCAGCTGTAATTTTTGTAGTGTAGATAAGTCTTTAGAATATAAATTCCTTAGGTCAAGTACCTTATCTTATTATTATTTGTTTGTAAAATGTCTAGCACACTTTGGTGCTGAGGCTGCAGTTCAGCAAGGTACTTAAGAAATTGCCTGACTTAAAGGGGACAACTAGAAGTCAAGTACATATTTAAGTGCCTTGCTGAATCAGGATCTATACAAATAACAATCATATATTTGCACTCACATCTATTTTCTGACACTCAACATACAATGTACAGTACATGTTGTGACGAAGTGGGGGATTTTCTTAGTGTTCTGCATGAATACTGTGCGGGTCTTGGTTTTCCTGTGTGATGTGTGGGTAACAAGGTGGTGGGGAGAGGGTTTGTTGTTACAGAGGACCAGGTGTGACCTCACCTAGCAGCCAGGACCCCGGACAACTGCCTGGAGATGGGGGACCCTAGTGACCAGTGACCTGGTGACCAGGAGGCCCACTCCAGCCTGGCAGTCAGCCAGTTCTGGCCAATGGGAGGACAAAGGGCTGGGGAGAGATGACCACGGGGACCTGACTAGCCAGTTCCAGCCAATGGAAACAAAGGACAGAATTGAGGAGGCCCAGGCTACCTGTTTACCTGGGACCGAAGACAAAGGACAGGGGAGGAGCTGTTCAGGGAGATGATCTAGGATGATCGGCTGGGAGGAGGGGGCTTCTGGACTGGAGAGAGAGAGCAGCCAGAGTCCACCGGATGCAGGAGAGACCTAGATGTACAGTTGCTAGGGTCTGAGGGCCGGAGAGTTTCCTGTGCTGGGTTCAGACACTCAATAAACCCTTCTGTTTTATGCTGGCTGAGAGTCACTCTGGTCTAGAGAACAGGGTTGCATTATTCCCTCTGGGAGGGGAGGCCTCATGGGTCCAGAGTAAGTGGACTCCCTGAGGGGCCCACAGTGAGAGACAGGCGTACTGAAGGCTCAAGAGAGGTGCAGTTCCAGGAGTGAAGGGGCCTACGGCTTAACCACCCAAGAGAGAGCGGACCCCCGAGAAGGGCTGTCACACTGAAGGGGGTTCCTCCCAGGGACCATATGGAGCCGAGAGAGCGCCCGGGTTCAGTGAGTCTGTGACACATGTACTATTAACGCTGCGGTGATAGTTCAATATTTTAAACCAATAGTAATAAAGATTTAGTTTCAGCTCACATTAGACAAGACATTAATGATCTGGTTTTTAAAACAGAGGCTCACTTGTGCACCTGGTTTTGCATAATTACCACGATTCCAGACAAGGCTTTCCACACAAACATGGCCAAACTTTGTCCTTTACCCAACACAATGCAGCCTACATGGCATGTAATATCACCAACAGTCCAGCTATTACAGCTCTTCTTTGTGGGACTCTTACTGATTTCTATGGAGCCCCATATTTGGAATGCAAACACAATAGGACTTTACCTAGATAAATAAATAAGCTATGTTACCCAAGCCAAAGGGGATGCATTTCTCTTATGATGCTCTAAGTCAGGTATTTTACATAATTTGTGAATAAATGGCTTAGAAATTTAGTTTGAAAAATGAAAAAGAGTAAAAGAATTAAAATCAAATTTGCATGAATAAATTAATGCAAATGCCTGAAAATAGGTGGTTAGAGTGGAAAGGATGATAAATCCTCAATTCAGTAGCACAAGCAGGTGCTACAGCAATGGCGATACAACAGAAGTGTAATCCACTGGTGAATGCATGGTGTGTGTTGCATAAGCTCCTACCCTCATCCACAAATCAACCAGTTACAAAAATAAATAAGTAAATAAATAACACAACTCAGTTTTAGCTTCAAGAGCTTTGGCTCTATGCCCACTATGGGCATCCCAGTTGCTCTTAGCAGGTGTTCAACGTTAATGATTCCATATAGTACCACTTGACCCAGGGTTATAGTAACTCACACAGAGCATTTTCTGCACCTTCACACCTACTGCAGCTGCAGTCTGTCATACTGATATGACATTTCGTTTCTGCACAAACCTCAAAAGGGAGCTTAAAAAAGAACTAGATAATTAGTAAAGCAAGTTAGCAGACAGCAAAATTCAAGGAAAGCCCATTTATTAGTTCACACCATCTCCAAAGGAAACAAACATGGATGTTTTACTCTTCTACTGCAATAACACTTTAGTCCCTTCAAGGCTAGTAGGAACAAAGGATTTGACAGAGTAGATCAGAGTATTGTTGATCAATTCCAGTATCTTGCCTTCAGTGGTGGTCAATATTTGCTGCCTTGGGGGGGTGGGGGAGGAGAGGGAAATCCCAAAATGCACCAATAATATGTGCAGTATTGTACAAGAGGGATGGGGGTGGGAAATTCCCTCCTGTCCCCTACAGTTTAGGCCCTGAAGCATGATTATTGTTATCTTAGTTAGCACAAGCTATTGTTCATCTTAGTAGTAAATATAGAGATAAATGGTCTCTGAACTATTTACTCAACAGTCTTTTCCACTTGGTTCACAACTAGTCTGTTAAACAAAAGAAGGAAAAGATAAATGTTTTTTGAAACAAGAGACCGCAAAAGCATTAACAATGTCTCACATCACAGACATCTTATTTGATTCCAGAGGATGGAGGTGCAAATACCATAGAGAATGTAGAAGGGAAATGCATAACAGTGGAATACATATCCCCAAGTGAATGCCAAAGAGCAGGATGATTGAACACAAACTGTGTAGACACTCATAAACTGCATTTATTCAACTAGATGCCTCCCCAAAAAAATCACCTACCCAGGATCAGACAAAGTGATATATTCTACACCTATAAGCCTTGCTAAAAAGCAAAATGGTCAGAGAAAATGTGAGGAATGTGGTGCCATTAATATAAGTATTAGCCCAAACTTACAAATGACTTGAAATCTGTTTTAGGACTATAAAAAAAAACAGACTTGCTACCAGTCTGTGTTCTTGTTTTATTTCAAATGCTGAATGAGACAAAGCAGGCAATGAGTCCTTAATTTGTTTAATAAAGGATTTTTAATCAAAATACAGCAAGAAGTATTTCTCATTTTTAAAAGCTCTCATGAATAACAGGTAAAGCATCGATACCCTTGGACAAGAAGCATTATACAAATAACTATGCCCTTAAATTTCCATGGCCTTGGGTGTGTAGGTTGCTGTTCTTCTAGGGGCCTACAGAGCACAAACTAGAGATAAGGGAGAAGCACATTTATAGTAAATAACACTATCCTCATTCCCATTTGGGTTTGCCTCAAGATACTGGTAGATGGCTAAAAAGGACACAAGGAACACACACTGACAAATAAGCAACTGAGAAGCTGTGATCATATTACACCAGCATTGCTTTATTGACCCTTACTGCCTACAAAATGGCAAACTGACTAAAAGATTGTTCTGTTGTTCATTTTAAAGTCCTTAATGGTAACATGACTGTATCTGAGACCTTAACATTACACTTCTTTTGGCGACCACCCAGATTTTAGAAGTGTGGACAGAAGTGCTCCGAAATAGCTCAGGTCCTTTGACTCAGACAAAACTCAGGGTTGGTTACAGGCAACACCCTCAATGCCTTCACCTCCACATGTTATTCAACATCTACATAAGCCATTGGGAGAACTAGTGAGACAACACAGGATGAAGTGCCAGCAGTTACATACAATGCCCAGCTCTGCATCTCTTTTACATAGAACATGAACAGCATCGTCTTCCAGCTTCCACAATACTCATCTGAGATCTGCATTTGTATAATGAGCAGCTGGCTAAAGCTGAACCCAGGTAGGACTACGGTGATGTTGGTAGGAAAAGGGAAGCACTTTGATAAGCTTGCCTCCTCTATAATCCTTTCCATTTCTACGGGCATCTATTCAAAGATTGTCAAGTTGTTCTGCAGGTATGGCCCTATCAGTGCTCTCATTAGTTATCAAATAACTACGCTAGCAAAAATGTCTGCTGCTGTCTGGCCAAAGATTGTGCCCCATCCTTTCAAACACAGACCTGGCCTCAGTTTTACTGGTGTCGTCAACAACCATGATGTTATTGCAAGTCTTGTGATATATGGGTTTATCTTAAAGCTTCAGCTCACACAGTCATGTTATCATGGGAGAATCTTTCCTTTTAAAAATGTTTCTAGCTGCCCAGAATAACTTGAAAACAAGATCCCAGAAGGCTCAAAAATCAAACGGCAAATAAAAAGAACCCAACATTTATTACTGTATTGTTTAAAAATCTCATGAATNATTGAGAATGTATGTTTCTCAGAGGTAATATATCTGACTTCAAGTTACATACATCAGAGGCAGGTCCTTGGTGACAATTTATACCAGTTTAGGATCAGACCCATAATATATAACAGCTATTGGCAAAGTTAGAGACAACTGGAAGAAAGTCATCTCAGGAGTCAGTAAAAAGAAGAACAGGAGCACTTGTGGCACCTTAGAGACTAACAAATTTATTAGAGCACAAGCTTTCGTGGACTACAGCCCACTTCTTCGGATGCAGGAGTCAGTGTTCTCTATGATCACAGGAATGCAGGAATTGGCCTACTGCATCAGACCAGAGGTGCATCTAGTCTAATATCTTGGATCCAAGAGTCATCAGTACTAGTTATTTAACAGAAAGGTGAAACTATATATTGGACAGTTGTGGAATAACTAGCCCATAAATAATTTTTCCCCCAATTCCTGTCAGTTACAGGTTGGCTTATGGTTAAAAGTATGACAATTTATATCCCTCAGGTTTTTTTTTCTGTCTAGTCTAACTGTGGATATTCTCATTATCCATATAAATGTTTAATCCCTTTTTTGAATCCTATGAAGATGTTGGCCTTAATTGTGTTTAGGCATGGAAGGACTAGATATTGATTAGTAAATGTTGGTAAACGTCAATTCCACCATAAACGCACAGACCGATGAAAAAATACGTCCATCAATAATAATCAAAATGTACAGGTAGGCAAAGAAAGAAAAGTGCTGCCTGAGAACTTATTAGAGTTTGATTTAAGGATATTTACTTTGGATATTTTGGCATGTGATGTTGACAATTTGTGTTTTAATGGCTATAATGCTTTACCTTTTTTAATCTCAATGTCTACTGTCATTAAATAATTGTTGTCTCACTCCCCCATAGTCTGCCCATGCATAATTTCCTGTAATTGCAAAAAATTAAATAAATGCTTAAACCCCATATTTTGCATAACGGTGAACATTTTAATCAATAAAAAACAAAATGCTTAAAAATAAACATAGATATTATCCTTTGAAATTACAAAAAAAAAAAAAAAATTGAATTCTGCCAAGCCTAATTATATTTTTGGCAGTAAGTTCTACAGGTTAACTATCCTGGATAAAGCAATGAGGAATCCTTGTGGCACCTTAGAGACTAACATAAGCCAGTGGTTCCCAAACTGGGTTTTTTTAACTCCTGGGGGTTCACGAAATGTTACAGGGGGTTCTCGGGAAAAAATTCCCTAATGGCGGAGAAAGCTGTCCCTAGGGACCCCGGGCAACACGGGGCCAGCAGCACGGAGCCTCTGGACTTCCAAGAGCTAAGAAAATCAAAGCAAGCATATCTATCACACGAGGAGATTTAAACTTCAAGACTCTTTATAAGAAATGGAAAGAGTGGTGGATATTTTTTGCTGTTTTAAAAATTAAATAAGCAGCTAGTATTGTTTTTAAAATGATTATGAAGAACAAGTTTAAGCTTTGTTGTAACATGCGTTGTTTGCCTGGACTGAATGCTTGTGTAGGAGGAACTCTTTGAGTTGACTTCTTAAATACCTTCATGTTGTTTCACATCTGATACTCCTTGATGAAACATAGGAGCCTTGTCTTATAACAGGCTTATTCAAAGTGATACAAGCTACGAAAGTGAGATCTTGGAAGAGTGTTGCCGTTTTCATAATGTAATAAAAATACTGTAATGATAAATAATAATTAATAATAAATAGTGTATAATAAGATTGTCTAAAAACAAATTTTATATTTCCAAGTTCACTGCTTTTATAATTTATACTTAGGTAAAGGAGAAAATCCCTGGAAATATTCATTTTTTAGGAGGGGGTTCACTAGACTTGACATTTTAGTGAAAGGGGTTCACAGGTTGTTAAAGTTTGGGAACCACTGTCATAAGCATTAGTGAGCTAAAACCCAGTTCATCAGATATTACATTCAGACCAGTTTTTTCTCAGGGGAGACCACTTACTTCTTAAAAAAAACAACAACAAAACAAAAAACCCCCACAAAATTACAGGAATCAACAGTTGATTAGAAAAAACGGAAGCTTTTAAAGCATTTGTCTAATGATTTTCCCCAATAGACATTTTTTTCATTCATTCATTCATTCATTCATTCATCAGGTGAAATGGGTTTTAGCCCACGAAAGCTTATGACCACATAAATTTGTTAGTCTCTACGGTACCACAAGGACTCTTCGTTGTTTTTGCTGATACAGACTAACATGGCTACCACTCTGAAACCTACTGCCCTGGATAATTTTCTATACCTTAAAACCAGATCTCATTTACTGGGCCATAAGTTTCAAAATGATGGATAACTGGAGACCTTAAAAGATAATGCAGAAAGGATCATTCATATGTTTTCAAGCATAAAATATATGTTTTGTAATTTAAGAGGTTTTAAAGCAGGGGTAGGCAACCTATGGCACGCGTGCCAAAGGCAGCACATGAGCTGATTTTCAGTGGCACTCACACTGCCTGGGTCCTGGCCACTGGTCCAGGGGGCTCTGCATTTTAATTTAATTTTAAATGAAGCTTCTTAAACATTTTAAAAACCTTATTTACTTTACATACAACAATAGTTTAGTTATATATTATATACTTACAGAAAGAGACCTTCTAAAAATGTTGCAATGTATTACGGGCACACGAAACCTTAAATTAGAATGAATAAATGAAGACTCGGCACACCACTTCTGAAACGTTGCCGACTCCTGTTTTAAAGCCTGCTATGAACACAAAGTCAATAAGAGAGACTTACCACAACTATGTATCGAGGCCTAAATTGGATGGTTCCAAACAAACCCAATATGACAATTATTATTTGTAGAAAATTGCCAAGAATAGGAGCCCACTGGAAGCCAAGAAAGTCAAAGATCTGCCTCTCTAATGCAGCCAGCTGTAAGGAAACACATAACAAGATATTAACAGTTTAATTTGGGGTTAGTCATAATATTTGTTATTTTTATGTCATTGCATCAGACTCTACCAGATTGACTTTGATTGGAGTTCTGTGGAGGTTGCAATTCTGGGTGCTGGACTGATAACTGAATATTTTTGCTTAACTCATATACCAATTATTTTAATGATGGGGCACATAAAAATATTTCTAGTTACATTGCCCCCTGGCTGGTTTCAGTATTGTCTCACAGCTTAGCAGATAAACAAAGACTGGTAAATTCTCATACAGAATTAATTTGTCCTGGTCTGCTGGGAGCAATGTTTGATGATATTTATTTATTTAAATACAAAAATTGTTTCAAACAGCTATCAGTATAGATAATGTCTTCGCGTTTCCCTCACGGTTATCATCATCCTCCCTCCCCTATTTCCTTCATTTTGTTGCATCTAGTCTTAATTATATTGTAAGATGCTTGGTCTCTCGCTATGGGTTAGATTCTTACCCACTCTTTGGCCTATTTACACTGTGTAAAAAGGTCAGAGCAGCGCAGATTGGCTCTTAAAGCCCCAAATCCAGCTAGGGGAGAATTTCCCTGGTATAGGAACTGAGGAATCTGGCTGTGCTCCAAGGACCTCGTCTCAAGCCCTAGCATACGGGACAGGAAGGCTGTGGTAGCGGCAGGGCCACAGCATGTAGTGCTGTGGAGGCTGTGGGCAGCACTGTTGCCCAGAGGCAGCTGGGAACAAATTGATGTAACACTGTTAGCCCTTCAGGGCTATCTAAGTTATGCCAGAGATCACTTCGGCATACTACCTTATCTCCCCTCCTCACCTCCCCTCCTCACAGGCTGCAAGTCTGTGCTGTGCCTCTTACAGGAGCAATATAGAATTTCACCCTATATTTTTGTAGAACCCAATGGCATCCATATCAAGACTGGGCCATCCAGATGCTACTATACATTTAAAACCATGATCTTTGCTAGCAAAAAGTCTGGACTAGAAACCTCCCCCTCGCCCCCTCCTTTGCGAATACAGTTTTTAAACACCTTTGCAGCAATGTTAGTATTTTGACTTTCCAGCACTCACTCTTGACAGTCCAAAAATTGCTGTAAAGATACTAAAATCAGCTTTTCTGGCAATGCACTTGTTGAGGGTTAAATCTGGTTCAATATTTTTCCAGATGTAGCAAAACATTTTTGAGCATTTAAACAAAATCCCATGATGGAATTTCTATGCATGCCAGAATTTGTTACACTTGATTTTATTTATATTGTTACATACCCTAAAATTTACCAAAATATGCACTTAAAATATTGATACTTAGGCAGATGGAGGGTGTACAGTCCTATGAATACCAACCAAATCAGTATCACATGTGGGTATATCATTTAGTTAAAACATTTTATTTTACACATAATGGACCGTATTCATTTATAGGCTTGGAACATGTTTAGCTGAGAGTGAATCTGGCCCGTTCTCTTTAAAATTCAGCCAGTTGTACCTGTTAGGAAGATCTCATCTTTCTGGCCTGGATCCACAAAGGAACTTAGGTGCTGCCACACTGAGCATAACTTTTAGGTTATACTCAGGAACAATACTGTAATCCATAATGCCTCAGTTAGGTGCCTAAGTTTCCTATGTAATGAATGGGGAAAGAGAGGGGACTAAGAATGCAATCCACAAAAGCTAGCATACTAGTTTGGGAACTGTCTAAACTAGCCACTGGAAAATCATAGAGATAGGCTCCTAAGTCCAGGAGGTTGCAGAGAGGCCCCTATTTCTGCTAGAGATCCCCAACCAGGAATTCTTCTCCTGGAGTCAGGCAGCTTAGGTGCATAAGCCATTTCTTGTGAGAAAGTTAGGTGCCTGTCTCACTTTGCACAAAATGGCTGGAAGAGGAGGTGACCACTTTAGCCCTCCGGTCAGAGCATTCAGCCAGGATATGAGACACCCAGGTTCAATTCCCCCCAGCCTCCCTGGCTCAGAGGGAGAAAAATCTGAATAGGCATCGCCCACAGCTCTCAGGAGAGTGCTCTAGCCACTGAGCTATGGGACAATCTGATGTGGGGGCTTCCTCATTCTTACCTGTAGAAGCTGTTTCACTTCAGAGAAATAATGGAGAAATAATGACTCTATAGTCTGATGATTAGAAGACCCAGAGTCCAATCACTCTGCTCCAATGACTAAGTATTTCTCCAAAGTGGAACAGTTTCAGTAAGAGATTAGGGTGAACAGATGTCCCCAATTTTATAGGGACAGTTCCTGATTTTTGGGTCTTTTTCTTATATAGCCTCCTATTACACCCCACCCCCATCCCAATTTTTCACATTTGCTGTCTGGTCACCCTATAAGAGATTGAGGGAGCCCCCACATCAGAACATTTCATAGCTCGTTGGTTAAAGCATGCTCCTTAGAGGTATAGGAGATCCCTATTCAAATCCTCTCTCACCAGGAAGCAGAAGGGGGAATTGAAAGCTGGTCTCCTACATCCCACAAGAGTGCTCCAACCCCATGGGTTATTCATTATAAGACAGGTGTCAACACCACTCCTTCTCTGGCCAGATTTTGAATAGGACCTGAGCCAACAGGCAGCCTCTGAACACACCTATTGGATTGAGCCCTGTGGATGAGATAGGTGCTCCTCCCCCTATCTTTCCCTGGTTCATGGAAGCATTGGGAGTTAGGCAGGAGATAGGCATCCAGATGCCTAAAGTGTGGCAGCAGTGTACTTGCTCATAGGCAGAAAAGTTAGGTGCCTAGGAAACTTTTTCAGTGAAAATTTAGGTGCCAAGTAACTTTAGGCTCCTACAGGTTAGGCAGCAGCTGAGCAGAGGTTTGTGGATTGCAATGATGCCTAAAACGTGGACTTAGTTACCTAAGCACCTTTGTGGATCTGGGCCTCTATATACAGCTTGGTTAATATGTTACATCTAAAATAATTAAATGATTAAAGGTTGGATCCTCAGCTGGTGTGATTGTTGTGTGCCTTTAAAGTCAATAGAGCCACATGGGACTTACATCCACTGAGCACCTGGCTCAATATGGATAGGTGACAATTACACTCACAATAGATTGTTAAGAAGAGGGAGCAGGAAGGGCATGTAGAATTCCCTTCTCTAGTAAGCCAGATGGAGAACTCCCACCCATCTCTTTAGCTTGGCATGTGGGGAGCAACTGACTCCTATAACTCCCTATTCTGCTTGGCTGTTGGGGTGTGAACACCTCCTGGTTCTATCTGCTTTAAACTCTGTATCTATTCTCCTCACTTAGTTGCCTGCTATCAGCCATAGAAGTGTAAAGGCCAAATTCCTGAACACAGCAACTCACCTGACCATCATTTGTTGGGCTGTTTTCTCCTATTCATTAAATTATTTGTTACTATCCCTGAAAACCATAGAATGCATTACTGGTGAAGATCTACAGAAAGCTTGAGAGGAAAGGGATGGGTAGTACTATTGTGCTGTTTCAAAAATCTACCCTCTTCTAGGTTATAAAACCTTCTTTGTGCATTTGGAAACTCCATAGCACACTGTGGGCATTACCTAAAACAAATAACTAAATAACAATAACAACACTAATGGTAACAGAAGGACAGCATTTCTAGTTCAAATGCACCAAGTGCACTAAAAAAGATACAGTAGCTACTATTATAATTTCTATTGTGGTAGCACCTAAAGTAATTCCCAAACAGAGATTAAACCTTTAAATACAGTACAAGCAACTCATCCAGACAATCCCTGCTCCAGAAAGCTCACAGCTTGAATTTAAACAATAAGGTACATGTGAATAAGCAGACAAATGGGGGGAAGCAAGTACGAGGATATGGTAACAGTAGGAACAAGTGGGTTTGCATAAGTAGTAGTTTCAGTGGTCACAGGTGACCATCAACCTAATCCATGCCGGGTAGTAAGGACTGGTAGGTAAAGAAAAGTTATAAGGAGGAATTTGGAGCCATATGCTTATAAGCTAGTTGACAAGTCACCAAAATACTTTTGCTGATAAATGCCCTTTTGCTAAATAGAAATTTTCACAAGAAAATTTCTGCTTTCATCAAAAATCTGAAATTACAAAACCC
This sequence comes from Trachemys scripta elegans, assembly GCF_013100865.1. NCBI lineage: Eukaryota > Metazoa > Chordata > Testudines > Emydidae > Trachemys > Trachemys scripta. The sequence goes on along the minus strand of NC_048299.1, from coordinate 220,928,100 downwards.
TGATTTTTTCCCCAGTTTTTGGGAATCAAAAAGAAAAACTTTGTGGTGTTCAGTTTTTGAAAACCAAAATTTTTCGGTTCTCAGGTAATGAAAACCAGAAAAAAAGTTAGTGAAAAATATTGATGAAAACTTAAAAATTACTTTCTTCAAAAATTCACAGATGATAAACTACATTTCCCACCTGCTCTGTTTGTGAATGACTATGCAAATCTTGCATCTGAAGAAGTGAGGTTCTTACCCACGAAAGCTTATGCTCCCAATACTTCTGTTAGTCTTAAAGGTGCCACAGGACCCTCTGTTGCTTTATGCAAATCTTTGTGTTCTTTAGTTACCAGTGTTCCATTATAGTAGTTATAAGGATGGAAGGTCCACTCCTATGATGAAAAGGGCACTACTGCAGTGAATGGAGACACCAGAGAGACTAGCAGCAGGACACCATAGTGGGATTATACAAAATCTATTAATAAAAATGAGTCCTATTTTTGACTGGATTTTTTCTTCTATGTTTCATTAAGTCTGTCTTACCTTTTCCTGTATCTGTCTTCCTACAAAGTGCACTGAAAGGGTACTGATTGGCTGCAAACCTGTGCCGCAATAATATTGCTCAATAGTGCTCAGTCATTTTCCTCTGGCCTCTGCCAAACCCATTCCATTTTCTGTGTTGAAAACCAGAAAGAGATTGGGTTTATATTAATTCAGAGTCTTACTTGGTTTGATGAGATGAACCACCTCAGAGAAACCTTATTTCACTTGCAATGTGAGTGGGGAGGAATTTTCAGTAACCACATATCTTGCTTATGATGATGCAAAATAAGGGGTCAGACAGCAGTAAGGAAGGCTATATGAGAACTACAAAATGTAATCAGACCACATGCCTGACTGTAAGCACCAACAGCTAACCCCCTATGGAGCACAGTCCTCCAATAATTGTTCAGTCCTATTATACTTTCCAAATACAAATTGGAGCTTGTCTGGGTGATGAGCCACCACAGCAGACTTAGGAAGTCAACTTTTCAAAATGAGTGTGAAAATTCAATTTCCTTTTCTGTCCTCAATCTCGGGGATAACACTCAATTTTACATTATAAAGAGAAGACCCTTATTATAAAGGGCACACTAGTTTGAGACCAGTTATTACAAGTTCTACACCCTTCAGAATGGAAAGTGCCAAATTGAAAGATTTTGCATTTAAAGAAGGATACTTCATAAAGCCTTACAATAAAATGTTTACTTTCATAATACCAAGCTAAAATGGCACTATTTAAAAACATCTGTGGCCCTGATGTATTGCACATTATTGGGTTTATAATACTGGAAATGTATTATCTTTTCTGTATTTGAAATTACAAAACCACTTAGCTGTTTATGTAGAAACAATGCATAATATTTAACAATGTATACATTTTATTTCTAGGATGCTTGCTTTCAGCAGCAATCTATGCACCATACTCAAAATCTACCAAGAAAGAGTAAAGTTAATTAATTACAACTACATCGACATGTGGTGTCAAAAGCTTTCTTGAAATAAAAATAGTTGTAAGACTCCATTAAAATATTCAAAATCTATGACCTTTCGCAACTATGTTTTATGGTTCCCCAGTCTTAAAACAAAACAAAACATAACAAAACAAAATAAAAAACAAATGAACATCCCTCCCCCATGAAAGTATAGGCCAGAGAGTTTAAATTTCAGGTACAATTCTGGAACTTGTCTAAAACAATAGAATGGAGAGAATGAGAATCAGTATTGGATGATGATGATGATTATTATTAATAATAATTATTAGTAACATGGGTTTTTCTAAGGCACTACTCCTTGTAGTACTTGAATGCCAGTGGTTGTAAAAAAATAGGTTTTTCCAGAAACAGCAACAAAACTATCTGCTTCCCTTTCTCCCTCTAGATTTACTCTGTCATTTAAGAACTACCAGATCCTGCCACAAGGGCGGATGCTCCCAACTTGTTATCACACATGGCTCACTAGAAAAGGGGAGTCTTACAAGATTCATGCTCAACCCGCCTTTAGGCAGTACTGTGTTCTGCAGCCATCAGAGCTAAAATAAAATCCCATGCAGTTCACCTGGCCTCCTTGTAATTCAAACCTGAGTTCCACCATGGCAGACCAATCTGGTAATAAGGCCATCAACAAAGGGGAAATGTCTGATATGTACTCCATGTTATTCATTTCCTGTGATTGCTGGGTTGCAGACATTGATGGAAGATCCCATCTACTTTCTATGTTAGCCTTTTGCCTCTCAGAACCACAGAGCATTCACAACAGTGTTTGCTCTGCTGCTTCCCCCTCTGTGCTAGTGCACTAGTGAAGCTAAATGTTTAGGTTACAGTGCCAGAGCCACCTTTTTCTTGTTTAAAGCCGCTGTAACCGAGTAAAAAATGTTTGGCTTATCCAATATTTAAAATTCAGAATCCTTAAAATGCAGCGCAAACAACCAAAGCCAGAGATACAACAAAAATTAGTTGAGTCAGAGACTGAGCAATGTCAAAGGACGTGCAAAACATGTTTTGAGTACATATTCTATTCTCCTACTTCACCTTTAGAATGTTACTAGTGTGCTTGACTTTGATGAGACGCACAGTATACAGGACAATGTAAAGTATAGATGGAGCAAAGAACATTTGGATCCAAAGTATGAGAAACTCCAATAGGATATTCAGTGGTAGTTGAATGGTCTGACTGCTAAACTAGCTTGTCCAAGTGAAGTATTAACTTCTGGGTGATTTTGAAAAGGTCTGTCCCTTATAATAACCAACTAAACAAAATCATTAAATAATGTGGCATGAAGGTTATTGAGATTCAGAGAGCATTATGTGGTTCTAACTAAATCGCTATTGTTTGCAGTAAGTTCAGCTGCACTGGACACAAGAAAAATCACTCGTCTTCGGACAAGTTATTGTTAAAGAAAAGGAAACTGGTAGTATCATATCAAAAGTGACTTTGCACTGCCGGTCAAATGGGTAATTGGCTGTCACTTGAGTGGGTGTAAGGGACTGTGGGTAACATATAATACAAAAGAAATACATGACATTCTTGCTGAAAGAACTTGGTACAAAGAGCAATGACAAAGGTTAGTGGAGGCCAGAACACAGAAACAGTGAAAGAGAAAAGCAGATATAATACAATAAATGTATTAGTTTTTTTAAAAGAGATTCTGTGATTCTAATGTAATGCTTTTTGCTCAGAGCTCAACTAGCAAAGCTCTCTTAGGGGAAATCTCAGGAATTGGGCAATGGTCCATCTTCCAACCTCTTCTCTGAAATAATTGTTGAAGGAAGTAGGTACAGCCATAATGTTACAGTATATACTATATGTGTGCTAAAGATGTTACAAATATTGTACTTATGGTGAAATAAATATGGACCTCATTAGGAAGACCTGGAAAATTAGCATACCGCATCTCATCATTACCTCACAATGTTTGTTATTTAGGTTATTTCATTCACAGAAACAATTATTTGAGAACATAATAACCTAAGGAAGAGGTACAGAGCTAGAAAGTAATATGCACTTAGAGCTTAAATATTCAGTTATTAAAAAAAACCCACAACACTGTATCAAGCTTTGTCTAGAGAAAATTACATTCATGCCAACATCTAACCAGACACTTATTTACGGTATTACCCATGTTCTTTTAATAAACAGATATTATAAAGGAGAGATATTTCTGCATATATTATAGCCGTGCAAGTTTCAGCAAATACATTACGTTTTCTTTCTCTGTGGCTACCAGGATGCTTTGTGAATCATTTCTCTTATGAGACTAGTCATTTCATGCTTTTGTGTACTGTTAACACTCTTAATTCATAACCTGCTGCAAATATAAACCAATGACAGACCCTTAAGAGACATATTTTCAAAGGCCTCAACACCCACGATTGGAGCCAGCATATATGTCATAATGGGAGCTTCTGGATGCCAATCTGTCCTTATTGGGCTGTCTAAACAGGAATTGAGCTCTTTTGAAAGTTTGGCTTTGCAAGAATAATTATATGAGACTGAAAGGGACCTAATTCTTAACATGTATTTTTCATTATATTTTGATAAATACTCACTGTTTTTATAGCACTGCTTTACATACTATTAAGCAAACACAAAATAAAGTGCCATATATTCTAAAATATTGATCTTTCAATAAGGCTGTTCTTAGAAGCATGACATTTTCTGAATTACGTGGACTTCAAAAAGTTTGCAGCTACCTTGGTGATGTCAGTGCAGCCTTATAATGATGACTTTTATAAAGAAAAAATTCTGCACATTTAACATATTGGGCCTGATCTTTCACTCTTAGCTCAGGCAAAACTCCCACTGAAATCAGGACTTCAGGACCAGGACCAGAAAGTTGATAGTAAATTATTTTAGAATCACACCAACCAGTGCAGAAGAGAGAATCTGTTACTAGTTGTTTCCTAATGCCCCTTGATCTCAATGACATGAGAGCTGCATCAAACTAGGGTTACCATATTTCAGCAAGCAAAAAAAGAGGACGGGAGGAGCCCCGCCCTAGCCCCGCCCTTGCCCCCCCCACTTCCCGCCCCCCCAGAACCCCCAACCCTCCCCCCGTTCCTTGTCCCCTGACTGCCCCCTCCTGGGACCCCTGCCCCTAACTGCCCCCCAGGACTCCACTCCCTATCTAAGCCTCCCTGCCTCTTGTCCCCTGACTGCCCCAACCCTTATCCACACCCCCACCCCCAGACAGACCCCTGGGACTCCCACGCCCCATCCAACCACTCCCCACCCCCTGACAGCCCCCCCCAGAACTCCCAACCCATCTAAACCCCTCTGCTCCCTGTCCCCTGACTGCTCCGATCCCTCTCCCCACTCCTGCCCCCTGACAGCTCTCCCCCCGCAGAACTCTCAGCCCCCCACCCCGCTCCTTGTCCCCTGACTGCCCTCTCCTGGGACCCCTGCTCCTAACTGCCCTCCAGAACCCCAACCCCTACCTAAGACTCCCTGTTCCTTGTCCCCTAACTGCCCCCTCCTAAGACCCCCCCAACTGCCCCCCAGGACCCTCCCCCCTACACCCCCCCCCCCCCCCCCGCACAAGGGCGGCTCTCCCCTGCAGCCCGGTCCCCCCGTTTCTTGACTGCCACCTCCAGAACCTTCCTGCCCCCTGGCCCCCTTACCCTGCTGCTCAGAACAGGGTGTTGGGCTCTGTGCGAGCTGGACACGTGGCTGAGCTCCCCTGCACAACAAAACCCGGTCCCTGGCCCTGCACAACAAAACCCGGTCCCTGGCCCGGACCGGGCTGCAGGGGAGAGCTGCCCTTGTATCAGCACAAAGTGCTCTCGCTCCCGTTTTGCTACGCTGCATGGCAGAAACCGCTCCCAGTTGCAAAAGGGGAGGGCTGCACTTTGTGCTGATACACTTGCTCAGAATGCAGGGCGGATCCGGCTCCTCTACAGCTGCTCCGGAGTCCAGCCCGGGACTTTCCTGCAGCCCTCCCAGCCGCTCGGTCTGCTCTGCCGGGGGAGGGGAGAAATCCCGGACATTGTGAGTGCTTTACAAATTCCCCCCGGACGCTATTTTTAGTACAAAAAAGAGGACATGTCCGGGTAAATCCGGACGAATGGTAACCCTACATCAAACGATCTTGCACCCTAGAACACTGCATGTGCCAGTATAATATACCAAAGCCTGACTACTACAGCTGTACCAAATAGACACTATAAAGATGCAGTTACAGTCCATGAGTAGCCCGGACAAGGAACAAGCCAACTATTGTAATAAAAACCCAAATTGCCAATTCGTCACAGAGCAGTGATTTAAGATTGAATTTCAACCCTCCAATGAAGCCGTAACTGATCCCAAAACACTAAGATTGAGCCTCTTGGATGGTTGACCTATACAGTCCCACAAATAACTGGAATGAATGTGCATATAACGGCATTTAAGACTCCCTTGGTTGTTTTATTTAAATGCCAGCACATGCACAGCAAAGGAAGACATAAGAGATAGGTTATGGGTTAAAGGATCTTAAAAGTTCCCTATATTTTTATGTACAATAGTGTTCATGTAAAAAGATGAAGATAAAGGAGAAAACCTGTTAAAATATGTTTGCTGTGTAATAATAATTTACAGATTATATGGCCTTAATCCAAAATCCAGTATATATCTGTTCATTATATTGTATCCATTCATTTAGTTATATTCTAAAGTCTCCTAGGTAGTAGATGATTTTTGTTCTTTAATTAGCATATTTTGCACGTTATAAGGAACCCAATAAAGTCATTGAGCTTTAAAAACACTAAGAGATTGTGCTTTAGAGTATACACATAACTTGCCACCAAAACGAACACCCATACTGAGTGCAGGGAGGGCATCTAGCTAGTGCACAGTTCTTTGCATAATAGGGGCCTAATCAAAATCCTACTGAAGTCAATGGGAATCTATTGATTTCACCGCGCTCTGAATCAGACCATAGTATAGGGGGTGGAGAATAGAAACAGGTCAGTTTTGGCCAAGAACATGGGCCAAACTTCTAGCCTTATGAACTATGCCAAGGAATTTTTAATGTCTATTCAAAAGCTTGGTTTTAATGCATCCTCTGAAAGGCTTAAAGTAAATGGCATAGTGCCTGAGGAGGATGCAGAGTGGAGACCAACCCAGCTGAGATGTAAGCTTGTGGTTCCAGCGGGTCGAGGTTTGCTAAACCTGAATCTTAGATCAACAAGCTCTCTCCTAGGTATAAAGTGAAACGTTGAACATTTTATAATAAAAATGATGCACACTGTGTCACCCTCCATATTAGCATCCACAGCAGTAGGGAATCTGCCTCTCCTCTTCTTTTACATTCCACAGAAACCTCTCTACCTGGATTCTGCAGAGATCCTGCTTCATGGAACAGGGGAAAGTAGGGAGGGGAGCCACTTGGTTTCTCCAAACCCAGGGGGGAAAGCAGAGCAGGGACCCGAGTGGGGGGGAGGGATATTTCTGGAAACAAATGTGATGGGAAAGGCCCTGAAAGCATGTGAGCACCCCCTCACCTTCCCCATGCCTGTAACAGAGCTAGCGTCCTCTCTTCCTGTGTAGGGCAGAATGGGATCCCACCAACTGCACTGCAGTTCACCCCCATGTGCTGCTGCCATCAGAACTCAGACATAGCCCAACAATAAACCTGACCACCTAGCTTCTCATTCCATTTGGCTGAAAGGAGAAACCTGTCTGACATTTAATCACTAGCTATTTCTCCATAAAACCAACAACTTCCAAGTGCTTCCTGTTTACAGTAAAGTAACACCATCCCTCAGCTTTCAGTCTCATGGTTTATTTAGCTTAGGATATGAGGGGCAGAAAGGTCAGCGGATGCCCTCTGGGCCTCCTTCCCCTGTGTAAATGAAAGCATTGCTACAACACTCTGGCAGCACTGCTGCAGCTCTTTGATTTAAGGACAAACCAGCTGGGGAGTAGTACATTTCTAACTTCAACCTTCCTCATCTCCCGTTCTCCCTCTCTGCCTCCCTGCAGCTCTTCCTCCCTCTCCATAGGCAGCCAGGCTTGTCCCTTCTGAGGCAATTCAGGAGGGCAGGGGAGAAACAGTTGGCACTCCCACCTCCCAGCAGGAAGAAAGAGAGAATCCCCTCTAGAGCAATCTGCTGCAGCAAGACAAGTGAGGTTGTCCATTATGTTATAATTGAACTGATCAATTTCCATTGTTAAGAACATAAGCTGAACCTACGCAACCTAAGGCAGCATAATTTAGTGCATCACCATTGGGGAAAAAATTTAAAACTTCCTTTGTTCATACTTCAGCATAATAAAGAATACCTAATGCTTCCAACACATTAGCCTGCTGTCTGCTGTTACCCCATAAATTCTGATAAGCATAACTGAGGATCTGGATCGACTGCCACCAGCAGGTATCCCCTAATTTTTATGGGCATAGGCAAGCTCTTTGGAGGCTGCAAATGATTATCTGTGGCATGTTCTTTGCACTACATCTTTTTCATTTGTTGTTTTCAAGTACCAAAATTTCGTATCAGATATCTAATCCTGCAGCTTTGACACACACACAGCAACCCATGAGCTGTCCTGCCAGCCACTATCAACAAAAAGTAGGGCAGCTGGTCTTTTTTAAACCTCTTTCTTTTGCCAAGTACAAAAGGATGAAATTGAACAACAGCTCAACAAATTATTTTGACTCAGTGTTATCAGAAGTAATTCACCAATGGTATCTATCTTACGAATAATTTACTGTTGAGAACTACACTTTATAATGCTTTCTGCAGAAGACTTTCTGTGGAAAACATGGGGAGGGTGGAATGAGAACTAAATTCCAAGAAATATGTGTTATAAGCTTATTACATAACTGGCAAGAGCAAGGTAACATGTTAATACACAGATTAGTGTCAATGTGTTGACATTTTAATCCTATTACTTTGGAACTTTAGATATAAAGGTTGTAAAGAGCATTCTTGTACTGACTGTAATAAGAAGGATTTTACAAAATCTGGCTATAAAGGTGCTACTCTGTATTCTAGCACAGTATACTCATAGGGCAAAGAAGTAAACTTAATCACCTATGAAAAGCTCCTCATTCTCCCAAATAGGGAATGTGAGGGAGGGAGGGAGGGATTTAGGGAGAGAGAGAGAAGCTAAAAGTGCATGTATATCTCATATGAATGTATACGAACATCCTGGTAACCTGTTAAAAATAATGGGAATTCTGAGGCAGAGGGTATCCTTGGACAAATACAGAAGCACATAGCTAGAGAAAGAGGTTCAGCAAGGTAGAAAAACAATGCCCCAGCTTAAGTCCTTCTCTTTTGCATCTGTTATTAAGGTCTGATCCTGCACTTGTTGAAACCAATGACAAAACTCTCATTGACTTCCAAAGTGCATGCTAAAGAATTTATTGAGCTGTATATGGAGGATTCAGCTCTGAAAGGTACTGAATGCTTCCTAGAAAGTTGTCAATAGAAGCAAATGGCATTCTATGCTCAGCATCCTGCAGAACTGAGCTAATGATAAGTATATTAGCATTCTTTAACAAAACTGATGCTGTGTTTTGAGAGGAAGATGGACAGTGAAGTCAATCCCTTTGTTGTTTCACTGTTGACCTAATTTTGAAAATGGTGTGATATTGCTTGAGATATGAAATAGTGTCTATCAAGCCTCAGGGTATTTTTGCTAGCAGTCTAAATCTGATCAGAGATGATGAATTAATGCATAATCAGCCCCATAAAACCAAATATTTAGGAATAAGGAAATGCCACTTTATAAAGACACTTTGATAAATCAAGAAGTACATACGATTATCATACTCTACATACCTGCCACTTTTATACATTTTAATCACAAATGTATATAAATAGTTAACATTATCCCACGTATTTTAATTTCTACATAATTTATGTTATGATGAATTATTTTGCTACTTCTCCCCCTGCACAACCCTCCACCATCTGGCTTCTCTCCCTATAGTGACCTCTGTGGCAACCTCTATCGATTTAGCAGTGTGCTTGCGGTGTTACTACAAACTTTATCTATTCCTCTCCTTACCATCCATGGATCTAGCTGTTATCTGCCTTTACCTTCACATTTCCAGCCACACTCCAATTAGCTGTGATGCTGCCTTTTAGCGTGCAGTATATAAAGATAGGTGGTGTTATGCAGTAGAACTCTCCATTTACCCAGCAATGTTCTCCCCATTCATCTCAGATCTTCTCCGGAAGTTCTTTTGTTAATTTCTAAGTTCAGCTGCCAACTCAAAGTACACATACAGTAGAATCTCAGAGTTACGGATACCTCGGGAATAGAGGTTGTCCGTAACTCTGAAATGTTCGTAATGCTGAACAAAGTGCAGTTTGGGCTCCAGATCCAGCAGCTGACACTCCAGGCCAGGCTTTTGCATACTTTGATGTGTGATTGGACAGGATGGACTGGGACCGGAGGCTCCCTGCTGGCCCTACCTGACTCCGCTCCAGAAAAGAGCAGAAGAGAAGTCCTCCAGGTGGCCTAGAGTGGCTGTAGGGGAAGCAGCCAATCAGAGAGACTGCTGGAGTGGTGAATCAGGGGCGAGGAGGGCCATATAAAAAGAAGCAGCAGAGACAGAGTAGTCAGTTGCTACCTGAAGCTGGAAGAGAGAGGACCAGGTTTCTTGCTGGGAGGAAGAGCAGCAGGACCATGGACAGTTCAGTGCAGGCAGGGCTGAGCCCCTGGTGGGCTGCTGAAGACTGAGGATAGGAGGGAGAACAAAGAAGGAGCTCTTAGGAGATCTTTAGGGATCGAGCAGGGACTGAACCCAGAACCTAGCCAGAACAAGGGAGAATACTGCGATGGACCCTGTCGGTCTGGTTAAAGACTGAGCCTGGGGGGGAGGTTGCCAAAAAGGATACGCCAATGGAGGGTACTGCGATGGGCCCTGTTGGACTGTTATAGAGGACAGTGTCTCCAAGAAGGAAGCCTTGGCACAAGGTAAAGACTGTATACCTCAGAAGGGGTTCGTTCATTCTGTTCCACCTAGAGACAGCGTGTGTGACTCGACCGGAGGGCTGAGTCACTGAAGACCTGCTTAAGAAACCATTGGCTGGGGTAGGAGGGTGCTCATGAGAGGTGGGTACCACCTTGTTCCAAAAACTAAGAAACAGCTTGACCGGGGGTGGGGGGGGCAGATGGTTCGCAAGAGGCAGGTGCTGATCCTGTTAGTGATGTTAACAGTTAGTGTTTTAATGGCTTATAAAGATTTACCTTTTTATACCTCAGTGTCAACTTTCATTAAATAATTGTCTGAGCCCACCACCACCATTACTTTCCACAACTGTGAAAAATTAAATTGATAAAAATTTAAAAAATGCTTAAGACCAAACATCAACATTATCAGTCAAAATTATAAAATAAAAATCAAGTTCTGCCAAGCTGATAAGAGCATAAGAACAGCCCTATTGGGTCAGCCCTATGGTCCATTTAGCCCAGTATCCTGTCTTCCAACTGTGGCCAATTCCAGGTGCTTTAGAGGAAATGAACAGAATGGTAAATATTGAGAGATCCAGCCCCTGTTCTCCAGTGTCAGCATCTCAGAGTCAGAGGCTTAGGGACAGCTAGAGCATGGAATTGCCTACCTAAAAGTGAGATAGGACTGCAAAGTACACTATTATATATTCAAATAGCTATAAAATAACTGAGTTCTGTGCAGCATCTTCTCTAGGTCAGAGTTGAGATACTATATGGCACAGCCCATTTGCAGATATCACATGGTACTAGAACTGACACACTGTAAAAAAGGTTCCACACAGTCAGTTTGCAGCTTGTAACAGGTGCCACACAGATACCCTCAGATATCATCCAAGATTGTAAAAGCTGCCACACAGAGTAAACTCTGAGAGATTAGACAGGCTTGCAAAAAACTAAGATCAAAACACAGTTATCACTTGAGAACTGGCCTACAGTTTCAAATGGGCATGTGAAAAAATGCACAAGCAAGTCCTCTGATGTGTGTGGGCAAGTTGATTTTCTCACACACACTCATTTTTTTTTGCATCCCCGCAGAACTGATTTGGTAGCTTCAAAGATTTGATCATATACGCTCCATCCTGTTCGGTGCTGAACATGGGTTGTGGTAGTAGCCATGGCAGAGGGATAGCGGCCCAGCTACTTTGTACCAATGCACCAGGCCAAGAAGTATTCTTCTTTCACCTCAATTTATTATTTGTGTTGTTAAGGTCTTGGTGGATGTGGAGATGTTTATTTTCCACGATCCTCGGGAATTCCCAAAGGGTTGCACCATCGTGGTGAATGGATGGAACATGAACATCTTCCCATCCACCAAAACCTTAACAACATCCCTCACCACTGCTTGAAGTCGCGTAAGCCCTTTTGGACCCAGGTATTTAACTTTCAACAATGCAACTTCAACCCTGATGAAACTTGGAAAGCCGAATGGAGTTCACAAGAAGCCACAAATAGACACCCCATGAAAGACCTGGCACAGAAGCTCCCTGGCTTTGATCTCCCATGAAGCTCATGGGCAATCCAAACCACATCCACACAAACCATGGCAGATGCAGATACTTGCTGCACAAATGGAAAATTAAAGACTCTCTGGTGTGCAACCCAGAACTGACCAGGGAACATATAACAATTCAATGCCCGATTCACAAATACAAAGAGGCATCACAGCAATACACTCTGCTATTCCAGACACAATTATCTGGCTTAACCATCTAAAACTAAACTTATAGTTGTTGCTCTACCTTTACATCAGCTATATGAAGAAGATTTGTGTTGTGGCAGTGTTGATAGCCCAAATCAGGATCATGGCCCATTGTGCTACGACTTAGAGCTGGTCAAAAAAGCTCTTTTATCCCCATAAGAAATATTCACTCACAATTTTTTTTGTTAGAATTTTTAAGTTTTCAACAGAAAATTTCAAAACAAAATATAATGAAAATTTTATTTCATTTGAATTTGAATTGAATTTTTTTGTTTTGGTTGAATTTTGGTTTTTGGTTTTGAAAAGTTACAGAATGAAAAAAGAGAGAAGAAAGTGTGTATTGAGAGGGAAATCTTGACAATGATTATTTTATTGCTCCCAGTGGAAAAAAGGGAAAAGGGGGTGGAATTAAATTTATGATCTCAAAAATTCAAAATTTTGAAAAGTCATTTTTCAAGAAACAAAATAAAAATTTCAGTTCAACACATTTTCCAACCTATGTTCAATATAAACCTCTGGTTTTCTGTGGGTTAGAATTTGATACTTTGCTCTTAAATGCACTTTCCATCCAAGGGTCTCAGAGCACTTAACAAACATTAATGAATTTATTCTTACAACAGCTCTAGGAGGTAGGCAAGTAGCATTCACCAGAATAAGCATTTTATTTTAGCCCATGCCAAAAGTCTGTGTCAGGGCCAGGAATAGAATATAATTCTCCTGACACCTACTTGTCTAGTTTAGCCACAAGACCATTCCTTAACCATAAAACTATGGCTCTGCTACTTTGGGCTGTACAGTAATGAGCCTATTTAAAATAGGTCCACTCAGTTGCACCATAAAATTGCACATGCTCAATTTAACTACATATATAACCAGATGTGAATGCAAATCAGGTATGTGCCCAAGTAAAGAGTTCTTGAATGCATCCACTTTTGAGTCCATGTATCTTTTTACCACAAACTGCATTTGACGCCTCCCAGAATTATTTTTGTGACTACATTTAAGGCTTGATTTTCAAAAATGCTGAGCACCCACAACTCCATGTTAAGACCAGGTAAGCTGTCGGGGTTTAGTGCTAAACATTATATATAGTCTGGGAGTACAATATACTAAAAGCACATTCTGTGGGCAAGTTAGTGACAGAAAAGTAAGGGAGATGTCATTTGAGTTGTAAAAATCTACAGAATCATAATTTCAATGGTGTCACCCTCTGCAGGATGGCAGGGGGAACTCGATGGCCCCCACCATTGCAACTCCAAGCTCCAGGACCTCCTATTGGTGGAAATTTTGATAGTATAGTGTTGTTGGAAATGGGCCAAGTTGGGTATCATTTGAAAGCTCTTTCTCCCATGAACACAATGGTACCAAATGTGACACACCTAAATCAATTATGTTGATATATATTTGAGAAAATGTATAAAAATCAACATTTTTAAAAATTATACGTTAACCTGGGGATGCATTGCTCACATAAAAGACATTTATCTTTGGTAATCCTAGAAAAGTTATCCTTGACATGTAGGACTGAAAACATTTATTCATCAAAGTCATCATCAGTGTCAACTCCATCTAGGGTTCTACTGCTAGACACATTGTCACACTGATCCTCATTTGCTCTGCACTTGCATATTTCCAAACAAGGCAGGCTGCTGGCCAAACATTTGTAGGGTGGTGAGCTCCTGGTATTTGCACACGAGCATTTATCTGAAGGACTGATTCAGAAGTGCATGCTATTTCACACATAACTGGTGTGATCAGTCCTTCCTCCCAGATCCATTGATTCTTGGTAGAGGAGGGTAGTTTTGGATGCACTCACAGAGCCATCCCACTGCTTGATGATTTGCCGTCTTGATAAACACACCCGTTATTGATATTAATTTTTCTGAGAGAACTGAGTTATCAGTGGGGCTAGCAGGTATGACTGGCAGTATGCATACACGGGTCATTCAGTCTGGTACTTCATTTAGTGCCAAGTTAAAGGCTGACCAAGTTGGAATGTACATTTACCCTGAAATCATGTGGTATAGTATGTCCTGGGGGTCCAGATCACTTGAGGATATGTCTTCTCGTTCTTCATCTGAAGCCATACTCATGGATTTTTGCCTCCGGAGTGCATCCCACCATAACCAAGTGAGGTCAAGATTAGTGAATGTAGAAAGCTCTACTATAGTCACTTTAACTGGAACTTCATGGAAAACTGGACTTCTTGGCTTCAGAATTTCTGGCCATTGGTAGGAAAGTAAGGGAGTCAGAAAGCTCCTTCAAGGATTGGTTCTTTGCACTTGAGACTGGGACTGGGACTGGTCCTCATTAATATGCTTCTGATAGTAGACCATAACCATAGCATGCTGTGTCTTCAAGGAAATTTAAGTTATTGGGAGCACAAAATATAAACCTACCTTTGATTAGGTCTGGGGGAAGATAAAACTCTTCTTTCAGTTCCATACAATGAAGAACCTCATTAGCAATTGCAGTTTCCAAGTGGAGTACTTTGTTGTAGTCAGTGGAGGAGTGGCTGATGTGCATAAGCTACATGAGGAATTTGCTATGGATTTTGGAATTAATTGCTAAACCAACAGCCAATAGTAGTGATAGATCACACGTATGTCACACAGTTGTCATGTAGGTGATGAAAACCTACCTTTCACTCAAGCACTTGTACATGAGGCTTTGCGATAAAATGGCAGCCTGGTGTTCACCTTGCTTACTGTCAGATTTGCTGCTGCTGAAGTCACTGCGACCACAGATACACCTCTTAAAGAAGTAGAACAGATCACATGGAGTCATTTTTTCAGGTTTGGCATTAGCTATGTATGCCTGAAACTCCCATGTGTTCTGGGACAAAATCCTTTTCCATAAAAATTTAGTAGCTGCACACAGTGTCTACAATTTATTGTTGATATCAGCACTTTCTTCTGGTTTTTATAGCACCATGTCTTTTGCAGCTTTTAAGGATATGTGCTGAGATTCATTTCTGTGGATAGGACTGATACAAATTATGTCCCTATCCCACAGTTAATCTTCAATAAATGTTTTAAGAGCCTTTCTGCTAAGCATTTGTTCCTCTTCAATCCCTTTCAAAGCACATATTTTCCTGTACTTATCCTCTGCATCAGCCATCACTACCACTTCCCAACCATTAGAGCCTCTGTGAGGCAATTTATGAACTCCAAATGAGTCGCACAGTTTGCAGTAGTAAAATCAGTAATTGCTTCTGTTGCTTTTACCTTTTGATGCATCACATTCTTGGAGTGGGGCTCGATGTGGTATGCAATGGCCTATACCTGTGGGTCTTTTGGGTCAATGTACCCACTTTACTTTCCATGCAATGTTCTTAATAAGAGTGACTGCTTCATAGTTTCTCACCAGTTTCATGTATTGAAACTGTGCTTAATGGATACCTTCAGGTTTCCAGCTTACCACAGAAGAAGCAGGTGTTCTTCTCAAAATGCATGCGATGGGACCCAGTCACCCAGTACAAGTCAAGTCTCCCACAGCTGGCACTTTTCCTGGCCCATTCAACTTCTTCCTAATGCTCAATGTACTTCATTTCCAACCTTGCCAAATTCAGTTTATGGGTGCACTTCTTATAGCACGTAAGATAACTCAGAGCGTTGTGTTTAACCAAGTCCTCCAGAGTATCCTCCAAAGATTCAGCTACTAGTCGGTACACTTTCGTCTCCCCATTGATACCTAAAAATGATCAAGACCAAAGTAAAAACAAGGCTTTTGTAATAAATTACTTTGAGATTGTAATTAATTATGTTATGTAACTATATGCATACCATTTGTGGATGGATTCCAGCAATTTCTGGCTGGATGCTGGCATCTTAACCAGTGCCTCATAACTCTTTTGGCACAGTAAACAAAGCGGATTATCAATACCATTGAACTGCTTCTTTCTTTTGCCAATGATGGCAAATCAACTTGATTTATAGTAGTCTGTAACATTAAAAAAATTAATCAGGTATCTTGTTCTGATCATTAACTGATCACACAGTACTGTCAGTCAAGAGCCACAATTCTACTTTGTGAGGGTTATATGTTTGACATGCCTTTCTTAAAGTATAATTTAAAAAGTTGACTTTTGAATATTTCCTTGAATTCATATCTGCATAATTGTTCTAGGTTTGTTACGTTTTGGTACCATTGTGTTCATGGGAGAAAGGGCTTTTGAATGATACTCAAGGCAACCCATTATCAAAATTCCCAATGACTGGAGGATTTGGAGATGGAGGTGGAAGGCAGTGAGTCCCCTCCTGCCACAATACAGAGGGTAGCATCATTGAAATTATGAGTCTGTAGATAACTACTAATCAAATGACACTTCCCTTACCTTTCTATCACTAACTTGCTCATAGAATTACACGTTGTCCCAGACAATTTGGAATCAAAACTATTAATTTCCCTATCCTAGTGTGTATAGCTTTGTATTTTTCTAAGCTGAATCTTACTTTGTCAATTACCAATATTCATAACATTTCTAGCTCCCTCTGTGTTAATTTTCTATCTTAATTGTTGTTTACAGTTCCTCCCAATTTAACTAATTATCTGTCAATTTCATTAGTATGCTGGGTCTCTTTTTTCCCTAGACCATTAGTGAAAATATTAACTAAATGGAGACATAACAGAGTCTGCAGCAAAACTAGACAGCTCCTTGTAACTCAATACTCCGCCGTTTAACATTACCTTTTGTTAGTAAGGCCTGGTCCACACTAACCCCCCACTTCGAACTAAGATACGCAACTTCAGCTACGTGAATAACGTAGCTGAAGTTGAAGTACCTTAGTTCGAACTTACCGCAGGTCCAGACGCGGCAGGCAGGCTCCCCCGTCGACTCCGCGTACTCCTCTCACGGAGCAGGAGTACCGGCGTTGACGGCGAGCACTTCCGGGATCGATCCAGGATTGATTTATCGCGTCTAGACAAGACACGATAAATGGAACCCAGAAGATCGATTGCTTACCGCCGGACCCGGAGGTAAGAATAGACGTACCCTAAGTCTTCAGCTAATTTTCAGTCTATCTGACAGTGTTCAAATACAAGATTATTGGAATGGTTTGAATATTTTCTGTTCAAGCAGGTATTAACTGAACCATTATAAATCATAAGAGGCCAATTATTGAACAATGGAAATCCTAGTAATACTATTTCTGTAATGGTATCAATACAATGGAATCCTAATAATGAAACATTATAATGAAAGCAGTGCAAGTTAAAAAGTGAAAAATCCGAAAGTCCTTACTCAGGGGAAACTGCTGGCTACCAGAAAGTTTTGCATGAGTGACGTCTGAGGATTTGGCCTGATGTGTTACATGCAATAGCAGCACAAGCAATATTCCAAACCACTCAACTCTTAAAACATGGCTGTCCTACTCCATATCCACAGCACAGAACTGAGTCACCAGCGATGAAAGCCTTATTCCTATGGAGAGTGATCCTCTGCCCATCGGAATCAATAGCAAAGCTTCCATTGGCTTCAGTGGGCCCATCTTCATGCTCATGGCTTTCATCTCTCATGCTGCAGTGTTTAGTATTCTCTCCCTGCACCCAGTCCAAAGACTTTTTCTCAAACAACCCCTTTCTGGTGTTTCAGAGGAACCTTCCTGCTCCTTAGCGGTTGACGCAACCTAATAACTGCCGTTAGCAAGAAAAGTAAATAAACTCATTGGTAACATGAAAATCATTGGTAATAACTGTAGCTTTTATAAATGCCCCTTTGAAATGTATGTCATCAAGGATCTCAAGCCAGAGATTTGTATTGTTGCATTGGTTTCTTATTGTTCAGGTAAAATGCAGACAGCATCAATTTCTCATTCAACATTATCCAGGGAAGAGCTGTATAAATCTTGATGGTAACAAAAAAAGTTATACAAACACCACACATAACTCTTTGATGATTTTAAAGTTGAATTCTCATATAAGTGTATTCTGACCAAGAAACACTATTGAGCTTATTCTCACTGTAAAATCAATAATTGCTTCAGTGTTAAATGCATAAAATTATTATGCCATTTGTTTTCCCCTTTTTTGAAAAAATGTAATATTTCTGCTTATCTTCTCCCAGTGAATAGATTATTTTGCTAAAGTTTTACACACTTGATTAGGACTTTAATAATATTAATAACACTGATCATATTATAAAGTATTTAATTGTGAAATTAGTTACACTTCTGCGAACCTTGGAATCCCTTTGGGTTTAGATCAATATAACTGGAATAAAAATGGAGCCTAAAATATTTAGTTTGAAACTTGGGCTGAGATCCCATTTGTTGTATCATATAGGACAGATTCACATTCATCTTGGCCTAAATAAACCTTGCAATTCTAGCTCTAGTCTATCTTGAAAACAACAGAATAATCTTGCAAAAATAAACATTGTAAAAGTTCATATAGAAACTAGGTATTGGAAATCATCATGTTCATTGATACCTGTGATCTTGGAACAATGTCAATCTCAATGTCCATAAAGAAGTGGACAGAACAGCCATCTGCTCTGTCAGCTTTCACTCTGTGCCTTTAATTTCTTCAATTATACATTACCGACTGTATTACTATTGCATGTTCTTTGGGCCAGGGATTGTCTTTTTTATTACATTTGTCTTAAGTGCATAGCATACGAGGGCCTTGACTCCAGATTATCCTCTAAGTCCTACTCATAGGCTCACACACTTTAGGGCTAGAAATGACCATCATGATCATCTAGTCTGACCTCCTGCACATTGCAGGCCACAGAATCTCTTCCACCCACACCTACAATAGGAGAAGACTTCAAGTTACAGAGAATCCACCATTTACTCTAGTTCAAGTGCCCCAAGCTGCAGAGGAAGGCAAAAAACAAACAAACCCAGGATCTCTGCAAGTCCGACCTGGGGGAAAATTCCTTCCCGACACCAAATATGTCAATTAATTAGATCCTGAGCATGTGGGTGAGACCCACCAGCCAGACACCTGGGAAAGAATTCTCTGTACTAACTCAGAGTCCTCCCCCTCCAGTGTACCACATCTAACCATTGCAGATATTTGCTAATAGCAGACACAGATGGGCAATATGCCATTGTAGACAATCTCATCATATCCTCCCCTCCATAAACTTATCAGGCTCAGTTTTACAACAAGTAACAACTTTTGCCCTCACTACTCTGCTTGGAAGGCTGATTCAAACTTCACTCCTATGATAGTTAGAAACCTTCATCTAATTTCAAACCTAAACATATTGATGGGCAGTTTATATCCATTTGTCCCTTAAATGACATCTCTTCCTCCCTGGTGTTTATCCCTCTGATGTATTTATAGAAAGCAATCATATCTCCCCTCATCCTTTGTTCTGATGGGCTGAACAAGCCAAGCTCCTTAAGTCTTCTCTCACAAGGTTGGCTCTTCATTCCTTTGATCATCCTATTAACCTTCTCTGCACCTGTTCCAGGTTGAATTGATTTTTCTTAAACATGGGAGACAAGAACTGCACACAATATTCAAGATGAGGTCTCACCAGTGCCTTGTACAATGGTAATAACATTCTCCTATCTTTTCTGGAAATACCTCACCTTTTTTCATGATATTGCAACTTATAGTCATCCCGAGATTGACCAATGCATCTATGTCTTCTCTTCTTCTGTCACTTCCAACTGATATGTCCCCAGCTTATAGGAAAAAGCTGTTCTTGTTAGTCCCTAAGTGCATGACCTTGCACTTTTCACTATTTCATTCCATTTCTATTACTCCAGGAGTCAAGGATATCAAAATCTTTTTGTATGATATTCTGGTCCTCCTCCATATTGGCAATACCTCCTAATGTTGTGTCCTCAGCAAATTTTATTAACACACTCTCACTTTTTGTACCAAGATAATTCATGAAAATGTTAAATAAGATTGGTCCTAAGACTGATCCTTGAGGAACTCCACTAGTAACCACCCTCCAGCCTGACAGTTCACCTTTTAGCATGACCTGTTGTAATCTCCCCTTTAACCAGTTCCATACCCACCTTTCAATTCTTGCATTAATCCCCATCTTCTCCAATTTAACTAATAATTTCCCATATGGAACTGGATCAAATGCTTTAATGAAATCTAGGTAGATTAGATTAGATCTACTCAAATGAAAATAGTAGTACAAACATTTTCCCGCTTTTTCCATTGGAAATTAATTATACATTGAATGTTGGGACTTAACACGTTAAAAGTCCTCTGTTTACCAATAGAACTGGTAGCAGCACAACCAACTGCAGTGCACACCTGTCAGGAAGTAGGAAGACACTTATTAGCTGAAATCATTCATTAACTTGACTTTGTCCCAGAATTGCCAATAAAGGCACTAATTATTATGATGGATTTTGTGATAGGGCTATCTAGCCACAGGGAAATGAATTAAAATGGCTGTCTCATTTCATAAATGTCACCATACAGATGTCATATTGCCAACATTTTAATGCACTAAACACTTGACCTGGATTTGAACCACTGACTTAGGAATTAAAATTTCTGTACCCTAGCACCAATTCCCAGTGTTAGCAAACAGCAAAAAACTTTTTGAGAAGTCAGGCACAGGAAATTGTCTATGGAACGGAAAATCCACCCTTAGATGTCCAGTATCCCTGTAGATCAATGTTGCATCACTGAACCCAGTCTACTTATCTTACACTTCTGGGGGTGTAAAATTGCTAGTTATAAATTAGAGTAGTCAATAATAAATGGGTCTACATTAATGCCTAGAAATCATCTTTTTTTAAAAACACAATTCCCTAGGTACATGCTAACTTTATTTAACTTCCATATGCAAATTCATTATTACCAGATTGTACAAGATAGTCACTGGCTCACCTTTGGGTTGGTATGATGGTTTACCCCCAATTAAGGAGCAGTGAATCCAGAACCTGGAATTAGCAATATATGTAATTTAAGAATTTTGTAGAAGTCTATAATGATAATGTGTATTCCCCTTGAGAAGGAGAAGGTTGTGTTTTGCGTAATTAATGTAGGATTCAGCACTAACTGCTCTGGGTACAAAAGAGAAGCCAGGTAATATTACAGAAGACTATGAGATGTGGTCCATTTATTTACTTTGTTAAGGAAATATTGACCTATCTGTGAAGTTCTTCTGACTTTTCAGACCCTACAATATTCTGAGAACAAAGGGAAATTGTTATAAGCTGCCCTGTAACTTGTCCCCAAAGATGTTTTATTGAATGACTAAGCCACTAAAATTAACCTCATATTACAAAGTAAAGTTCATCTTGGCCAAAAGGATGCTAGGCCAGACATAAAACGTTAAAGTCCTTTTTTCTACCCCCCACACAATTTACCCTTTTAAAATTTACTGCAGTACAGTTTCTTGTTTTCTTACTAGATATGTCAAAGTCCTGGCTCGGATTCATATTACAAAAATATCTGATGTAATTACTATAGAATTATAAATAACTATTTAAGATTTTATTTTTTTTAAAAGAAGCATTGAATCTCAATGATCCTGTCTTCAAATTAATTTTAATCATATGTCACTCACTGGTGACAGAGTCTAGCACTGCCAGTTACCATTTTCTCTGGACCCGGAAGGTAAATGATTCTCTTTGGCAGCCTATCACAGTGTTCTAGTGAAAATAAACTGATCAGAGGCTTTGCTTTTGTGATGCCTTGTTACTGTTTCTCTCTGAATCATCTCATCAGTGGGTTCAGTGTAAAAGATAAAAGGTCTCTTGGTGCCAATTTCTTGCATACAGTGCTGTGATTTTTAAGAAAGTCAAAGGTACTTTGTCGTAGAATGCTACTAGCAAGATACCCCAGGATTAATAAAAGGATAAGAATGAGGATAATATAGTGCATTATGGATGGCTTTTCACAATAACTCGGATAGAATTGTAGTCTTTGTTCTAGCTATAATGGGAAGGGGAATATGGTCTGTGGGCCATATATGGTGAGTGGGGATTTGTCAGGCTTTGTCACTAGAGCTGGGTGGCAAAAATTTTCCAGAAAATAGTTTATTGGTTGAAAAATGCAGTTTTGCCAAACCAAAACTATTCACGATTCTGACACACATTTGACAAATATTTTTGGCCAAGTATTTTTAGATCACAGAATCATAGAAGATTAGGGTTGGAAGAGATCTCAGGAGGTCTCAACCCTGCATGATTTAGGTGCCATTCATGAATTAGCCAGAAGTAGAGAAGGTGATGATGGTGAATGACTATGTAGTGCTAAGATGAATGACAGTTAATATTCATTGGACCAGAAAGAGAACAAGAACAAAAAGAACCATATAGCCTGGTAGATAGAGCACTCACTTAAGATGCAAAAGACTCAGATTCAGATCCCTGCTTAAATGATGACAATTTATAATAAGTGGAATAACTTCAACAGGAGATCTTGACAATGTTCCACACAAAACTATCCTATAGCTAGGACACTCTCCTACAATATTGGTGACCCTTGCTCAAATCCCTTCTCCACATCAGGCAGAGGAGAGAATTGAACCTACCCGTGGGGCTAAGTATTATAAGGAGGGAACTTCACCTGTCCGGCTAGTTTGTGAATCTAGCCCCTTTCAAAATGGCACAAAAATCCATTTCGAGTTGAAGAAAACCTGTTTCATTTGGCCCAAAATTGATTTTTTTTTTCAGTTCATGCAAATGTTTGTAATTTTTCAATTCAGTTTGAACTGAACTGAATTTTTTATTTTTATTTTTTGGAACTATCAGCAAACTGTAAACAATCACTTATTCACCCAGCTCTATTTGTAATCCATATTTAAAATATATATTTATGATGAATGCTGGGTGAGGAAAAGAGAGCTTCCGGTCTATATGTTAAGGCTGACATCTGGAATAAACTTTTAAGTGGTTTCTGAAATGGGTAATATAATATTTTACTTACATTTCTTTATATAAGACAATGGCAGCTGTAAGAATATTTGACGGTTAATCTATCTTTTCTCAGTTACATAATTCTAAATGTGTTTAAAAAAATTCTAGCATTGCATGTTAAATATTTATGTTCAATTTTTGATGTTAATTTAAAAATAACCACATTGCGTTTTTCTCTGTTCTTTTTTCTGTTGTCCCCTCATCCCTAAGCAAATCACACCTGCTTTCAAGAACTGACATATTTGAATATAGGACATATACTGGGATGTAGTCTAAATCACAGTAAGTGTCATAATGATGTCACATGGGTCCCTCTTTATAAGACTCCCTTTCATCATACTATGCATGGAAACAAAAGTTGTTATATTAAGTTTAAAAAAAAATTATTCCTAGGCACTTGGTTTTGTCCAGTGTATTTACTCTATGAGCTTAGCTCTTTAACATCTTTATGGAAATAACAAATACTCCCAGAGATGATTTTTGAAAGTGTCATAGTATGGAATTTAACAAACTTGACCCAGAAGCAATAAAGCAGAGCATTTACAAAGATACCATGTTCTGATCTTTTTTCACTTATTAGCCAATTAGATCACTTGAGCTAAGCAAGAAAGGAAAAAATGTATTGTGAAAAAGTTCTCACTATAGATGGCTATTGTTTCCATTTTCCTTCCTAGTTGCTTTTTTTTATTTCCATATTAATTGAACTTGTGGATGAATCTGCCCAACATTCTTGTCCTGTATTTCTGTTAATCCACGTGACACAGTCCAAGAGAAACAACTACTTCCAGACAACTGCTGTTAAATTAAATATATTTAACAGTATGAGATGTACAACTGTGTGGATTTTAGAGTCATATTTTTGAATTATACTACTACTACTGCTACTACTTTTTCTCTGTTATTTCCATTGAAATGCAGTAAAATGTCAAAAAGCATTTACGAAGGAAGTATCTAAATCCAAAGACTCACAATCTATGTGAAAGAAAGCGTAGAATAAAATGAGGTAAAAATCATAAATGAATCAAACTGTACCATAGAATCTCTATGGATAGAAATTCCATGCTCTAATAATAAGAATATGGCGGTAGGGATATATTACCGACCACCTGACCAGGATGGTGATGGTGACTGTGAAAAGCTCAGGGAGATTAGAGAGGCTATTGAAATAAAAAACTCAATAATAATAATAATGTGGGATTTCAATTATCCCCATATTGACTGAGTACATGTCAACTCAGGACGGGATGCAGAGATAAAGTTTCTTGACACCTTAAATGACTGCTTCTTGGAGCAAATGGTCCTGGAACCCACCAGAGGAGAGGCAATTCTTGATTTAGTCCTAAGCGGAGCAAGGGATCTGGCCCAAGAGGTGAATATAGCTGGAAGACTTGGTAATAGTGACCATAATATAATTAAATTTAATATCCATGTGGCAGGAAAAACACCACAGTGGCCCAACACGGTAGCATTTAATTTCCGAAAGGGGAACTACACAAAAATGAGAAGATTAAACAGAAATTAAAGGGTACAGTGCCAAAAGTGAAATCTCTGCAAGCTGCATGGAAATTTTTTAAAGACACCACAATAGAGACTCAACTTAAATGTATACTCCAAATTAAAAAACATAGTAAGAGACCCAAAAAAGAGCCACCATGGCTAAACAACAAAGTAAAAGAAGCAGTGAGAGGCAAAAGGCATCTTTTAAAAAGTGGAAGTTAAATCCTAGTGAGGAAAATACACCAAAGCATAATCATTGACAAAAGTAATAGTAATTTTTTTTTTAAGTACAACAGAAGCAGGAGCCTGCTAAACAACCAGTGGGGCCACTGGACGATCGAGGTGCTAAAGGAGCACTCAAGCATTGCAGAGAAACTAAATGAATTCTTTGCATCGGTCTTCACAGCAAAGGATGTGAGGGAGATTCCTAAACCAAAGCCATTCTTTTTAGGTGACAGATCTGAGGAACTGTCCCAGATTGAGGTATCATTAGTGGAGGGTTTGGAACATATTGATAAATTAAACAGCAATAAGTCACCAGGACTAGATGTTATTCACCCAAGAGTTCTGAAGGAACTCAAATGTGAAATTGCAGAACTACTAACTGTAGTCTGTAACATATCATTTAAATCAGCTTCTGTACCAGATGACTGGAGGATAGCTAATATGATGCCAATATTTAAAAAGGGCTCCAGAAGTGATCCCGGCAATTACAGGCCTGTAATCCTGACTTCAGTACTGGGCAAACTGGTTGAAACTATAATAAAAAACAATATTGTCAGACATATAGATAAACATAATTTGTTGAGGAAGAGTCCACATGGTTTTAGTAAAGGGAAATCATGCCTCACCAATCTACTAGAATTCTTTGAAGGGATCAACAAGCACATGGACTAAGAGGATCCAGTGGATATAGCGTACGTAGATTTTCAGAAAGCCTTTGACAAAAGGCTCTTACGCAAAGTAAGCTGCCACGGGATAAAAGGAAGGTGCTCTCATGGATTGGTAACTGGTTAAAAGATAGGAAACAAAGGGTACATATAAATTGTCAGTTTTCAGAACGGAGAGAGGTAAATAGTGGTGTCCCCCAGGGGTCTGTTCTGGGACCAGTCCTATTCAACATATTCATAAATGATCTGAAAAAGGGGTAAAGAGTGAGGTGGCAAAATTTGCAGATGATACAAAATTACTAAAGATAGTTAAGACTCAGGCAGACTGCGAAGAGCTACAAAAGGAACTCTCAAAACTGGGTGACCGGGCAACAAAATGGCAGATGAAATTTAATGTTGATAAATGCAAAGTAATGCACATTGGAAAGCATAATCCCAACTATACATATACAATGATGGGGTCTAAATTAGCTGTTACCACTCAAGAAACAGATCTTGGAGTCATTGTGGATAGTTCTCTGAAATCATCCACTGTGCAGTGGCAGTCAAAAAAGCGAACAGAATGCTGGGAATAATTAAGAAAGGGATAGATCTAGGACAGAAAATATCATGTTGCCTCTATATAAATCCATGGTACGCCCACATCTTGAATACTGTGTGTAGATGTGGTCACACAATCTCAAAAAAGATATATTGGAATTGGAAAAGGTTCAGAAAAGGGCAACAAAAATTATTAGGGGTATGGAACGGCTTCTGTATGAGGAGAGATTAATAAGACTGGAACTTTTCAGCTTGGAAAAGAGATGGATAAGGGGAGATATGATTGAAGTCTATAAAATCATGACTGGTGTAGAGAAAGTAGATATGAGAAGTACTAAAAAACACTTCCTTAACACAAGAACTAGGGGTCACCAAATGAAATTAATAGGCAGCAGGTTTAAAATAAATAAAAGGAAGTATTTCTTCACACAATGCACAGTCAAACTGTGGAACTCCTTGCCAGAGGATGTTGTGAAGGGCAAGACCATAACAGGGTTCAAAAAAGAACTAGATAAATTCATGGAGTATAGATCCATCAATGGCTATTAGCCAGGATGGGCAGCAATGGTTTCCCTAACCTTTGTTTGCCAGATGCTGGGAATGAGCGACAGGGGATGGATCACTTGATAATTACCTGTTCTGTTCATTCCCTCTGGGGCACCTGGCACTGGCCACTGTTGGAAGACAGGATACTGGGCTAGATGGACCTTTGGTGTGACCCAGTAGGGGCCACTGGACGATCGAGGTGCTAAAGGAGCACTCAAGCATTGCAGAGAAACTAAATGAATTCTTTGCATCGATCTTCACAGCAAAGGATGTGAGGGAGATTCCTAAACCAAAGCCATCCTTTTTAGGTGACAAAAAAGTAGGGCCATTCTTATGATAGAATCATAGAATATCAAAGCAGGACTAATCCCCAACTAAATCATCTCAGCCAGGACTTTTTCAAGCCTGACCTTAAAAATCTCTAAGGAAGGAGATTCCACTACCTCCTTAAGTAATCCATTCCAGTGCTTCACCACACTCCTAGTGAAAAAGGTTTTCCTAATATCCAACCTAAATCTCCCCCACTGCAACTTGAGACCATTGCTCCTTGTTTTGTCATCTGCTACCACTCAGAACAGTCCAGATCTATCCTCTTTGGAACCCCCTTTCGGGTAGTTGAAAGCAGCTATCAAATCCCCCCTCATTCTTCTCTTCTGCAAATTAAACAATCCCAGTTCCCTCAGCCTCCCCTCATAAGTCATGTGCTCCAGCCCCCTAATCATTTTTGTTGCCCTCTGCTGGACTCTTCCCAATTTTTCCACATCCTTCTTGTAGTGTGGGGCCCAAAACTGGACAGAGTACTCCAGATGAGGCCTCACCAATGTCGAATAGAGGGGAATGATCACGTCCCTCAATCTGCTGGCAATGCCCCTACTTATACAGCCCAAAATGCCGTTAGCCTTCTTGACTCATATCCAGCTTCTCATCCACTGTAACCCCCAGGTCCTTTTCTGCAGCACTGCTGCCTAGCCATTCGGTCCCTAGTCTGTAGCAGTGCATGATATTCTTCCGTCGTAAGTGCAGGACTCTACACTTGTCCTTGTTAAACCTCATCAGATTTCTTTTGGCCCAATCCTCTCATTTGTCTAGGTCCCTCTGTATCCTTTTCCTCCCCTCCACCGTATCTACCACTCCTCCCAGTTTAGTGTCATCTGCAAACTTGCTGAGAGTGCAGTCCATGCCATCCTCCAGATCATTAATGAAGATATTGAACAAAACCGGCCCCAGGACCGACCCTTGGGGCACTCCGCTTGATACCGGCTGCCAACTAGACATGGAGCCATTGATCACTACCCATTGAGCCCGACGATCTAGCCAGCTTTCTATCCACTTTATAGTCCATTCATCCAGCCCATACTTCTTTAACTTGCTGGCAAGAATACTGTGGGAGACCGTATCAAAAGCTTTGCTAAAGTCAAGGAATAACACGTCCACTACTTTCACCTCATCCATAGAGCCAGTTATCTTGTCATAGAAAGCAATTAGATTAGTCAGGCATGACTTGCCCTTGGTGAATCCATGCTGACTGTTCCTGATCACATTCCTCTCCTCTAAGTGCTTCAGAATTGATTCCTTGAGGACCTGCTCCATGATTTTCCCAAGGACTGAGGTGGCCTGTAGTTTCCCGGATCCTCCTCCTTCCCTTTTTTAAAGATGGGCACTACGTTAGCCTTTTTCCAGTCATCTGGGACCTCCCCGATTGACATGAGTTTTCAAAGATAATGGTCAATGGCTCTGCAATCACATCCACCAGCTCCTTTAGCACCCTCGGCTGCAGAGCATCCGGCCCTATGGACTTGTGCTCGTCCAGCTTTTCTAGTGTTTCTTATGTTCTCATGTTAAGTATCAGAGGGGTAGCTATATTAATCTGTATCCACAAAAACAATGAGGAGTACGGTGGCACCTTAAAGACTAACAGATTTATTTGGGCATAAGCTTTCATGGATAAAAAACCGAATTCTTCAAATGCAATCAGATGCATCTGAAGAAGTGGGTTTTTTACCCAAGAAGCGTATGCCCAAATAAATCTGGTAATTTCGGAACAAGACAGCATATGTACTGAAAGGATTCTGTTTCAGTCCAACCCCTTCAGACTGCCATATAAAGAGTCCTTTAAATCAAAGAATAAGGTGAGTAACCCTGGGGCAAATTCATCCTTATACAAGAAGGGACACCTCATTTGGAAGTAATATGTCTGTAGGCTTACCCAGTAAAAGAAAAAGTCTATTCACACACTGCCACATGTATTAAATAAATTGAGGCAAGTTTTGATTGGGCCCATTACCTTTACTAGTGGCGAATCAGAATTTTTTTTTTTAATTAAAGTTCTTTTTCATATGCTTAGCCAATCAGAGAGCTGAGAAGAGTTGTCCAACTTGTTTGAACCCTACAGCTAAACCATTCTGTTTCAGAGATACTGGACCAAATGAACTAGGAGTGGAGTTATTGATGTCAGTGAAAGCAGAATCTGGCCTTGTGTTATTTGGCAGTATTTCTGGTATTGAGAAATGAGCTTTTGGGGACCTAAAAACCAGGAAAACTGCAGTCACTGCAAATAATCTCTTGGCAGATTTAAATGCACGTTTTGTGACTATCCTCACTATCCAAGTCTTTGTTCATTTTTCCTAAATATTTGTTCCTTTCAGAAATTTAACTTTACAATGGCTATAATTCACACTTAAGTATGCCATCCCTAGCAAGCAATTTTTAATGTAATCAACACTCATTAGGAGGCTTTGTGGCAGAATTCTCAGTACACAGCTCTCCATTAAAGCTCGGTCTGACTCCTTGACAGCTCGCAGGTGGAATTATGAAGCCCGTGCTGATTGAAGAAATTTATATGGGTTCATTCACCTTTTTCCTGCAGTAGTTCTCCGTGAAGGCAGAGGTGCAGAGTAATGGATTGCTATTGTGTGGGCTTTGTTTTCAGCAAACCTTCAGTCAGTGTTAATCCTGATGTGCAATTAATACATTTTTAATATGACTGTATACATCACTAACTCGAGCAGCTGTTAAACCTGAGTACATCGCATGTCCTCTAGGGACCGGTGTTCATTTTCAAAATGTCAAGATGTGCTTGGTAGTAAGCATGGAGCGGGGTAAGTTTTAGACAGAATGGAGGAAATGCTCTTTAGAATAAAAGAGTTTAAATATCACAGTTGTTATGCTGAAAGCCTTTAAAAAGGAAAGCAAAACAACCTGAAAGTCCTGGAGACCTATTTTGGCATGCTGCAGAAATGTCATAAGTTTGAGTGGTTTTACACTGTTACAATCGCCTAACACTACAGGGGTTAATTAATGTCTTTGGAAATAAAACCAACAGAGCTGCTCAACCTGAAGGTTAATAATTTGTTCACTTTGGCCTCATTTCCTAAGTGACCCACATTAGGCCCCATACTGGGAAGGAATCAGTAATCAGAGTTACCGTACCCCTTTCAGGGAACGTTATTTTTCAATTCACCGCCATTTGGCTGAGTTATTCCTTAAATCAATCCATAAGAACTCAAAATTGAACCAAATGGGGTCATATAGCTCCATAGAGGAACTGCCTGTCAAGTGACACTGGAAATTTTGGAAAATATCACTGATCCAATGTATTTGTTTTTATTTAAAATCAAGTGATTTCTTGATCTGTCTGAAATAATTCAATAATAAAATAGACTAGGGTCTAATTTTAGGGCTCACAGTCAACACAAGCCATTATCTATGATGGGTTTAGCTTTATAAGGTTCTCTCTTCCCAAATCAGTACATAACAAATCATGGAGCTCAGTCCCTTTCATATATGTGCCTTTCACATAGAAAAGTTTTACTACATTTTCATTGTACCTATTTGGCCTGATTCTCACTTACACTAAGAGTAGGTCTACACTTACCCGGTAGTTCGGCGGCGAGCGATCGAACTTCTGGGTTCGACTTATCGCATCTTGTCTGGACGCGATAAGTCGAACCCGGAAGTGCTCGTCCAGCTAGACGAGAGGAGTACCGCGGAGTCAACGGGGGAGCCTGCCTGCCGCGTGTGGACCGAGGTAAGTTCGAACTAATGTACTTCGAACTTCAGCTACGTTATTCACGTAGCTGAAGTTGTGTACCTTAGTTTGAATTAGGGGGTTAGTGTAGACCTGGCCTAAGACTCCTCTATTCCATTCTAGCAGCATAATGTAAAGTGGATGTAAACATTTTTATGTGTGTGTAGGTATGTATACATATATATCTATATACGTATATATCACTTGGCAGCAGTAGAACTTGAGTCCTTTTGAAAGGTGGGTGAACTTTAAGATTCAGTGTTCCCATGGAACATATTTGTTTTGATGAATTGTCATCCTCTCACTAAAAAGTGATCCACTAGAAAATTTCTGACCAGCTCTGGTTAGAGTCAAAATACTGGTAAATCAATAACAGGAGGCGAACTGGAAGATAGTCTGTGGTTTGCTCTGTGAGCTATATGTGTTCAGTCTTGTTTCTGTTTGTAGCCTATATTTGAAATGTGTACAATATAAAATGGTGTCTGGCATAAGAGGCTTTTCTGGTGTATATGCTGATAGATGAGGATTGAGTATAAAATGGGATAGGGGCGAAAATTAGGCTGATTTTTGAAAAGTGCAATGTGAAATTTTATTCTTGTACAGAACATTTAAGAGATTATATGGACTGTAAGAATATTTGATTAGTTATCTTCCTATAAGAAAGGATAGAATACCTATAGGTATCTTCCTATAAGAGAAAGTTACTCATCTTGTCAGTAACATAAGTTCTTCGAGATGTGTGTCCCTGTTTGTACGATTTCTAGAATCCATCTGTCGGATGTGATGGTTTTCCAGATTGGATAAAATGGAACTAGGTGATCTCCGAATGGTCAGGAGAGAGTAGATGTCTTCAGCACAGAAAGATATGGGGTTCTCAGACCCTCGACCAAGGCTTCAAATTTATTGCGACACAGCTGCTGGAAGAGTAGGCCATCGTCTCCTTGATGGTCTCTGTTTGCAATCCTGTGACTCGTGCTGCCACTGTTGTTGTGAGTACAGAGTATGGTGGTAGCGTTGAGGGGCATAGTAACTCCTCTGTCTTTTCTTGGATCTATGTGTATAAATCCCCAGAGATCGGAATGTCGCTCGTGAACCTTGAGGATAGGGAGACAGTCATCCGGCTTT
Source organism: Trachemys scripta elegans (assembly GCF_013100865.1). Taxonomy (NCBI): domain Eukaryota; kingdom Metazoa; phylum Chordata; order Testudines; family Emydidae; genus Trachemys; species Trachemys scripta. The sequence continues at coordinate 220,896,453 of NC_048299.1, read as the reverse complement.
GCGGCAAAGAGTTTGGGCCCCTTGAATGGTAAGTCTTCGACCATGGATTGCACTTCCCTAAGGCAGCCGGAGAGATAGAGCCATGAGGCCTTTCTCATTACCCCACTGCAGTCGCCACTGATCTTGCAGCTGAGTCTGTAAAGTCCAGTGGAGCTTGGAGGGCTGTTCTAGATATGAGTTGTCCATCTGATAGAACAATTTACAGCACTTGTTTCTTTATCTTAAGAAATAAAGTCAATGAATTCAGAAAATTTTGTGTAGTTGTTGTAATCATACTTTGCCCACAAGGCCTCCTAATTGGCTATCTGGAGATGTAGTGTAGCCAAAGAGTAAGCCTTGCGGCGAAAAGGTTGAGCCTTTCCCAGTCCTTATCATAAGGTGTGTTCTTGGGTTGCTGTTGTCTGCCATGTTCATGGACTGCATCGACTACCAGTGAATTGGGTGCCGAATGGGAGAAGAGGAACTCTGTGCCCTTCGCTGGCACATCATATTTTTTTTGTCAGATGTCTTGCAGGTTGGAGGAGCAGTTGCAGGGGTCTGCCAAATGGTCTTGACAGGTTCCATTATTGCACTGTTCATAGGTAAAGTGATTTTGGAAGAATAGCATGTATTCAAAATGTCCACTAGTTTGTGCTGTGTCACCTGGACCTCTTCCAGAGAGATGTCCAGAGAACTCGCCACCCTTTTAAATAGGACCTGAAATTATTTGAAATCATCCCCATTTTAGGGGGAGGAGGCATGACATTGTCATCTGGAGAGGATGATGAAAGGAGGGTAAGTGGTACCCCTTCCTGGTCTGAGGGTTCTTCCTCCTCTTCATCATCTTCCACAGTAGGTTCTGAAGTTCCAGGTACCAAAAGTGTAGGCAATTGCTGTGTGCTTAGTCTGGATGTGGTAGGCAGTCCCTGTTGTGTGGGGTATGTCGCCCACAGATTCCAGTATGCCCACTGGGGTGGAAAGGGCCCTGCTGGGCCCCAGGATTGGCCATGCCGCTGTGGATGTCTGGGATCAGTATAATATGTGCCCTGAGGGGATGCTGGTTTGGGCAGCTCATGGTGGGCAGAAAAATCTATTTGCCCTTCCTCCTCCTCCTCCTCATCGCTCAAAAAGGGTAGAGCAGAGTGCGATGGAGTCACAGGAGACTTGGTGCCGAATTCGCCAGCATCGCATCGCTGCAGAGAATGGGAGAGTCAGGCGTAGATCAAACTCAGAGATCTTTGTGCTGTAGGAACAGCTGCAGCGTCTGCATGATCTGCACCAGAGGCTGCGGCGTATATGTCGGCACTGTAGGCTGTGCTGATGTGTGCACTAAGCGTGCAGTGGAGGTCGAAGAGTGAGACATACTCTGCAGGGATGCCACGCTGCTGTGCACTGATCGCGGCTTCGGCTGCGTCTGTGCTGAGGAATGGGGTTTCAATTTCCCCTGGGTTCCTGGGTCCGAGCTGGCTCTTTTAGAGTCCTTAGCTCTCACAGTACCGGCGGTGCCGGATGGTCCTGCTGTCTCAGCACCTGGAACGACTAGTGCCGAGCTTGTTTGCCCGTTCATGGAACGGCATTTTTGGGCAGAGTCCTGCATTGGGGACATGATTACCCACTTTTTGGACACTTATTTTAGCGGGGTGATCAGAAGTTTGGGTCATGGAGGAGGAACCCTTGTCAGAAGCCATGGTTGGTGAGATTTGTCCAGGTGGGGTCTGGGCTTCAGGCTTAGATGCCGGTCTGAGAGACTTCTCCATGAGAAGGAGTTTTAGTTGTAAGTCTCTAGCCTTTCTTGTTCAGGCGGTTAACTTGTGGCAATGAGGACACTTCTGTGTTATATGTGTTTCACTTAGACAGCGAACACACTGAGTTTGTCCGTCCAAAACTGGTATGGAGATCCTGCAGGTGAGTCAATGTTTAAAGCCCAGGGAACTGGGCATTCCCGTCAGGAAAAGCTTTTGCCCCCTAGAGAGGCTGACTATTCTAAAGGGTGAACTGAAACCTAGCTTCTAAGGAGGAGAATAATAACAATAAAAATAATGTCAAGTATCAGGGGGTAGCCATGTTAGTCTGTATCTACAAAAACAACAAGGAGTCTGGTGGCACCTTAAAAGACTAACAGATTTATTTGGGCATAAGCTTTCATGGGTAAAAACCTCACTTCTTCGGATGCATAGAGTGAAAGTTACAGATGCAGGCATTATATACTGACAGAATGACCAGGGAAATTGAAGTGTTCACTTACTGGCTTATGTATGTTACCATTCCTGATGTCCGATTTGTGTCCATTTATTCTTTTGCAGAGGGACTGTCTGGATTGGTCAATGTACATGGCAGAGGGGCATTGCTGGCAAATGATGGCATATATAACATTAGTGGATGTGCAGGTGAATGAGCCCTTGATGGTGTGGCTGGGTCTTCTGATGGTGTCGCCAGAGTCTCCCTGGTCATTCTATTACAGATTTAAAAGTCACCATCATTGAACAAAAAAACTTCAGAAACAGACTTCAAAGAGAAACAGCAGAACTAAAATTCATTTGCAAATCTAACACCATTAATCTGGGCTTGAATAGGGACTGGGAGTGGCTGGCTCATTACAGAAACAGTTTTTCCTCTCCTGGAATTGACATCTCCTCATCTATTATTGGGAGTAGACTACATCCACCTTGATTGAACTGGCCCTGTCAACACTGGTTCTCCACTTGCGAAGTAACTCCCTGCTCTCCATGTGTCAGTATATAATGCCTGCATCTGTAACTTTCACTCTATGCATCCGAAGAAGTGAGGTTTTTACCCACAAAAGCTTATGCCCAAATAAATCTGTTAGTCTTTAAGGTGCCACCAGACTCCTTGTTGTTTTAATAAAAATAATATATGTTTTTAAACAAGATGCCGGGAACAAAGAAAAACTAACCAACTATTCTAACTAAATAATGGTAGTAAATAGGCTAGAAAGAACTAAGTAGCGAGGTGCTGCTAAGTGCTCCGACTTGAAGCCAAAGGTGATAGAGAAGGAACTGGGGGGAGTTGGTTGCACAGTGTCAGCTAACCGCCTGAAATAGTGTGAGACAGGGACCACGCATGTGCAACCCAAACGGGCACTGCTAGCACAAATCTCTGATTACGAGTGCAGAGGTGCATGAACAGCTAAAGTGGAGTGCCCATAGGGACAGCACTCGAAGAAGAACTGGTCATTTTCATATTTTTAAGTGCTTAGATTTTTCTAACTATGACATTCTTTCCTCATGCCTGAGAAATAACACAATCTTTGTACCCCAAAGTCTGAAAGGTATAACGTCCAGACCTTAAGCAAACATAATAAAATGTGAATGAGCTTGAATTTAAACAGACAAGAGTGCCAAAAGATTGTGTATAAATTATTTAAGAATTTGTACTGTGAATTACTTAAGTTTATAACCTAGCATGAGGTACAGCCTTAGAAACAAAGATCTAAAAGCAAAAATCTGAATCACAGAAAAACAACCGCAACTAAACCAGAGCAGGTGATTTGGGATTTGCATAGAACAAGCCTTAGGGACATTCAAAATGAACAACTGAATGGAGCCCAGAAGTATAGGTATGCTGTTGTTGGCTCATTTGTCTCTCACTAAAATGTCACTCACTACTCACTTCTTACCTTAAGCAGAGCCTATATTTTTTAACCTTGTGGAAGCAGAATTCTAAGCCTCAGACTTCTTGTGCTTATAGGACAGTGATGTTAAGAATAAATTTGGTTCCAACATGGCAAGGAGAAGGTGACCTGATTTTGCTCTGACATACCCAGGGGTAAATCAAGAATAATGCCTTTGAATCCAAAAGTAGTTATGCATGTGTAAAACCAGTGTAAATGAGAGAAGAATTAGGTCCTGTGGGACAGCTGGCGTAAACTGTTATCACTCCATTGAAGTTCACATGGCTAAGGATCGCCCCCACGCGTTCATACTGGCTTTTCTCTCAAATTACAGTATATCATATACAATTCATTTTATTATGGCAAACTCCTACTAAAACCTCTCCCACCATGGGATATTATAGTGCAGTTTTATTTAGGGCATTAGAGGCTCAAAAGGAAAACCTATAGGTATCTGTGATCAGAAATCTTATTTTCTTAAATGTCCTTTTTCCTATTCCCCACTGCTCAGTCTCTACTCTTCATCTGTTCAGAGTCCATGAGTATTTTAAAAATTACTTCCCTCTGCAAGAAGACAATTTGAGGAGTGACCTCATAGCCTCAATCTTTGGAAACAGATAAACCATCATTATTAATGCTACTCCCAAAAGTTTAACCTAACAAGTCAAATTAGATTGCCTAGCATATGCACTATGGCATTCAGAATATTATCCTTTCCCTCCTCTAATGTTGGCAATGAAAGTTGAATGAACCACAGCTGTGTTAAACCACATTTTTATGGAGGTTTTTTTTGTCCCCTTTGTTTATTTTATTATCAGCATGTCTGATTTGCTTTAACTTCCAATGGCATTACATGGAAATTGGTTTTCTGAGTTAATTAAGATTCAAACTGAACTCAATCTCATTTCAGTTTCTCAACATTGTTATCTTGTAGACCTTTCTGAATGCTAAACCCCAGGGTTGAAGAGATTCTGTCTGGATTGGGTCCTAAGAAGGATAAACTGTAAATACTATATAATTGTTCCAAGATACGGAAAGTCTTACTGTGTTTGTCTCAACTTAAGAACAAACATTATCTATCTGCAAAACATGCCATTAATATACGGTTATGCCACTGATTGAGTTGTCTCTGTATTGTTGCTCTAACTATCTGTTGAGAAACACTAGCCATGCTTTGTACATCGGCAGGTGCACCTGTAAAGGACAATGGATAATAGTTATTTGTTGAAGGAATCTAAAGGTCATTGCTACTCTGTGACCTTAAAACATTTTACATTCATTTGCCTCCCTCTGAATCTTCAACCTTTGCTTGATAGTTAAGTTGAAACATCTTTGTAAACCCTGCTGTCTACACTACAGAGCACGGTCAAAGTACAAACTCAGGTAGATACCAATCGACAGGCAGACAAAAACTGAAGAAGACTGTCAAGGTTTGAATTTGATTTTTCACATATGATATTAAGAGAAAGTTATGCTGTTTAAGGAAATAATTTTAAGGCCCTTACAACTTTAATGAACTTGACTATACACTTTCCTATTAAATTTAATAAATCTTCCTACAATATTTATGCATGATAGGGCATAACCATAATGATGCCCACTAAACTCTGGCATTTTATAATATTTTAGTACAATGCTCCTGCAACATAACCAATTCTGCTAACAAACTATGAGATAGCTTGTAAGAAATGCTTCCATTCAAAACAGAAAACTAATAGACTTTTTTCCATCAGTAAAGTCTGAAAGAAATAGACTTCGCTACTCTAGATCAATTTTTCCTTATATTCAGCTTTTTAATAGCAAGTGAAAAAAGAGACTGAATCATTAACAGCACAAGACAAAATATCAAAGTGTATTGTAAAATCCATAATTCCAACTGACTATAGCAGCGTGCTTGCTTGTTTTCTCCAGTCCTTCCATTTTTCTGACATTGACACATATTCCTTTATGTCATTATTAGAAAGAAATGTTATCCTGATGTCAAAATTGTTACCATATATTGTACGTGTCCTATGAAATAAGTATTTTTCACAGCCATGATAGCGCAGTCTAAAAAAAAATTATTATACTTTTCCAAGTTACATGCTGAAAAAATTGCAGATGTCAAAATTGCCAGTATAATCAGATAGATCCAAATATGAAGTAGGATAACTTCCCAGCCACCTGTCTAAAAGTCTGCATTGCAGACACCCATTACTGTTTCAACTGAGTTTGAAATCAATCCCAATACAGAAGATCTGTGCAATGGTCTAAGTAATACTTAAGTTCTGTTTTAATAGCTTAAGTGAGACTTAGTGCTATAGGTCTTCTCTGTTTGAATTATTTTCACCCTGAATAAGTAATACTCCCCCAAAAATAAACAAATGCCAGTAGAAATCCAGCAGATAGGTTTACAGTTATGAGTTTGATTGTAAAGTGATTTTTTAAACTGGCCTTAACACTTGAATAGGGTACTCTGCTGTAAAAAAAAAGCACTTTATTGCTATTCTAATTGCACAAACATACCTAATATACAAACATACTAAGAAAGTAGAACATGACTAGTAATCATTCTAATGGGGCAGATCTGTATTTCCATCCTTGCTACCCACAAGACCTGTCTCATGCATAGATTATATATTTTAGTCTGTATCTCAGAAGTATATAATAAAGTATACATTGGAAAAAATACAAAGATATAACAATATATATGTAAGTGTATTGATGTCTTGGTCAATCAAGGATCATTTTCCATAAGTTAAGAGCATGTTGAAGGCACTTTATTAATAAAAATGAATTGTGATTCTTGGATAAAAGGCATAATATGTGTAAAGTATAATTAATAATAGCTAGCACTTATATTTGCATTTGTAATTCACATGCTTCAAGATTATACTGCAGCATTTGATATTAAAGTCCAAAGAAAGGGAGAGAAGCAGTGGAGAGGACATGGATTTTTGTTTGCACACTGTCTCTGCACCTGTCCAGGGAGGAAGGACAAGGCAAGAAGGGCCCAAAAATATCTGAATGATGTGGTTACTAGGCATGCTCAGTAGCTGTATCTGAAGCTATATATAAGCACTCCAATTAAGGGCAAGCAATCTGGCGGGCCACACACAAATGATCATCTTAGAGCTGAGCCAATCAGAGTTTGGATGCTGGGAAAGAAAATAAGCACAAGAGTTAAAAGACAGTCCTGTGACTGATTGAAGCAGGACCAAGAGATGTGTCTGCTGTCAGGGTTGGGTCCCAGTACCTGTACCATTATGGACATAGGTTAGTGTTATTCCATCTATATTTACTAGGGAAGCTGTCCATTAGCATAATGTGTGGTCTACTGTTGTATGTTTTACAGAGGGAGAGCTGTGAGCATTTGTCACTTCTAGAAGCTACAAAGCCTTTGGGAAATTCCATTGAACTACTAGCTGGTTGCTTTAAATTGGGACTGTCTCAGTTAGAGAGAGAACAGGGGTATATCTCAGTGAGGTGATGGTTTGTGGAACCTTAGCTGACTTAGTTGGACTTATGGGGAAAAAGTAATGGGGACACAGCACCCTATAGAGTGAGAACCTCATAGAAATACAGCAGATGGGTATTTTATCTGCTCACTCCAATACCTTCACCAGGCTACCAATTTCCCAGCTCATCCGAAACTGATGAGACTAACTCATGGACTGAACTGCTGCTAGCTACATGGATACTCAGACTTTTGTTTGCTGACAAGGCTTTGAAGTGGTTTGTAAAAGAACGGAGCTGCTGCCAGTCTTCTTAAGCTTTGAAGAATTCAGGTGAAACACAAAAAATATTACAGCTACACTGTAAAGACTAAGAAATCATCTCTGAGAAAAAGATCAGAGGGGAATATGTTTATGTGTGTGCACTAACATATAGAAGCATACATGTTATAATGAAACCTTGCATTGAAATATGAGTAACAGTAACAAAGTGGTGTATCAGGAACACCAGTAGATATACCACCTATATTCCAAATACTGTTTATATTGTTTTTTTGTCTATTACTAGGAATTGTGTAGTACTCGCTCCTTAAAGCTGACTGGGAGCTGTTATGAATAACTGCATTCAGGGTTTTACATACAGTAGCTCTGAGGTTTAACACTGTATAACACTTTCCAAAAAGCCTTAAAAAGACAGAATTTTGGCCTATAAGGTGAGAGAAAGGGGTGTGTATTAAAGTTGTGCATATACACATGTAGTATTTGTTACATATACACAGAAATCAGCATTAAATATTCAACTGTTATCACCTATTGGCATCTGAGATATAGTATTTCCCTGTGTTTCCAATATGGTAACTGCTAACCACTATACAAAGTCCTTTCAAATCATTTGTTATTAACATTTGCAAAGCCCCTGTGAGGTGGCATTTACAGATGGGAAATGGAGAAGAAGTGAAGTGACTTGTGTTAGATCACAAATGTGAGCCAGTGGAGTGGCTGGGATTAGAACTTATGTCTCTCTCTATATCTAGGTCCTTATAAAGCCCCCATCACTGTAGTATCTGCACACTTCATAGTCATCAATGAAGTTATTGTCACAAAATCCTTGTGAAGTAAAATCCCCATTTTACAGAACAGGAACAGAGAAACTAGGTGACTTGACCTACATCACATAGGTAGTCTGGGAATTTAACACAGATTTCCAGAGTCCTAGGCCAAGGCCTTAACCACAAAGCCAGACTTCCTATTCTTAGAAGCTATTCCCATGTTCAGCCCATTGTTCCAATGATGCCTTTTGTACCAGGTGAGATACAGAAGGACACCAAATGAAAACAACAGTTCTCACAGTTTTGCCTTGCATATCATTTATTGGAAATACAATGTCCTTGTGTTCCTTTATAGTAGTTTTGAAGCATATATTTATTTACTTGCAAAATCCTAAGTGGAATCACTGTCTTCAAGGGATATAGAAGTTTTGACAAGAATAGACTGCTTATTTTTCATCTAAATTGACTTGAAACAGAAATGGAAATAATGTTAACACATCTGTCAGAGCGAGTTTCATTTGTCATTTAATATTTTATAAGATGAACAGCAAAGATTGTGATAGAAACTCAACAAAAAATATTTTAACACATCCTGCTGCCAAAATATTTCAGAAACTTTTTAAATGCTGGATGTATCTAGGTGATAATACATTGTCTGTTTGAAAGGAAAGAAAAACCAGTAGAATAAGGGTTCTCCTACCAAAAGAACTATTGTAGGAAGTCTGATATCAGTTTACTTGACTATAAACTGTAGCCAAGTACACGTACAATACAGGCATCAAAGTCCCAATCAACTGATGCATGTGGGATCAATAAAGAAAAAACATAGAAAATTTCAGCTCTAAAAAACACAGGCTTCTAGTTTATGAAATAGAGGATGAGTGGTCTGGTTACTCAGACACCGGAATGTGACTTGAAGATCTTGTTTCAATTTCTGTCTCTTCCACAGGCTTCCTGTGTGAGCTTGGGAAAATCACTTAGGCTACATTACAAGCTAGAGGTGTGATTCCCCTGCTCAGGTACACATACTCATGCTAGTTCTCGTTGAGCTAGCTTGAGTATAAATAACAGTGAAGCTGTGGTAGCACAGATAGCAGCAGCAGAAGCATGACTGAGCCATACCGAGTACAATCTCACCTGAAACTGGTGGATATGTACTTGGCACAGTCAGCCATGCTTCGGGTACAGCTACCCATGCTAACATGACTACGCTGCTGTTTATACCCCTACGTTGTACTGTAGACCTATTTTAATCTCTCTGTGTCTCAGTTCCCTACCTGATAAATAGAGATAAACAGCACTCTCTTTTTCCCACCTCTTGTCTGTCTACAGACGTTCCTCGACTTATGCAAGCATTCCGTTCTGGAACACCTTGCGTAACTCGAATTTTGCATAAGTCGGAAATGTAGCTCCAACCATTATGCAAAACAAAAACAAACAAAAAAGAAACCTCCTATTTCTAGCTTACGGAACTTTTTCCGTAAGCTCAGATTTGCATAAGTCAGATTTACATAACTCGGGGAGGGTCTGTATATTGTTTTTAAACAGAGGTTTAAAAAGCCAGCTCCCAAGCAACCAGGAGGTCAGATTTAGACTGCTACATAAGAGATTAAAGTCCAGGACTACCATGGTAGCATTTTCTCAGATTCTTCCAGTTCCATGAGCAGGACCAGAAAGACACATGGAACTGCAGTGTCTCAATGTGTGGATGAGACAATAATGTAGGGAGGAGGGTTTTAGGTTTATTAGGTGCTGGGAAACCTTTTGGGAAAGGAAGACCCTATACAGGAAGGATAGGGCCACCTAAACCAAAATGGAACCAGGCTTCTGGCATGTAAATTTAAAAAGGTTGTAGAGGATTTTTTTTTTAACTAAGGGTTGGGGGAAAACAAGCAGGTGCAGAGGAGCACACAGTGTGGGTGGAGACATCCCTTAGGGATAAGTTTATTAAAGAGGAAAATCTATATCTTAGTAAAGAGGATAGGAAAGAAGTTGGTAAAGTGTAGGCAGGAGCTTGTGAGGAACACTCAAACATAAGAGTCCCATTTAAATATAACACTTAAAGGCAAGCAACTGAATATTGACAAACTATACAAGTTCTTATCTACAAATGCTAGAAGTCTAAATACTAAGATGAGTGAACAAGAGTGCCTGGCAGTAAATGAGGATATTGATAATAATAGATATCACAGAAACTTGGTGGAATGAGGATAATTAATGAGATGCAGTAATACAAGGGTGTGATGGGCTGACCACCCCACACAGGTGGAAGGCAGGCCAATTACTCCACAGGCTGCACCTGGAGGAGCCAGAGAGCAGGGAACTAATTGGAAGCAGGAATGATATGTGTGTGTGTGTGTGTGTGTGTGTGTGTGTGTGTGTGTGTGTGTGTGTGTGTGTGTGTGTGTGAGAGAGAGAACAGATGGGGGTTGCTAGGAAAGGCTGCGGGAAGGCAGACAGCAGTCACTTCCTGGGAAGAGGGAGGAAGGTTGTGGAGCTGGTATACCCAGAGAGAGAGAGAGAAAAGGGGAACCAGGTGTGTGGTAGGAAGCCATCCAGGGAAGGAACAGTGAGGGCTGAGAAAGGAAAGCCCAGAACAGCTGAGCTGAGGGTCCCTAATCTGGAACCCAGAATAGAGGGTGGGCCCAGGTTCCCCTACCAGCCACTGAGGGAGTAGCACCATGGGGGCAGTGAGAGGGAACACTGCCCGGGACTGCTAGGGAGAAGGGACTTTGCTACCCTGGAAAGGGGGAAAACAGTGACGTGGCCAGAGGGCTGAGTCATGAAGAGGACACTACGGTTCCTGGAGCAAGAGAGAAGCTGCAGACCAGAGGGAAAGACAGAGCAATGGTGTGCAAACCATGGAAGAGGGCATCAACCTCAAGAGCTAATCCCCAAAGCGACCAGGAGGAGGTGCCCCATCATCAGAGAGCGGTGAACCACAGGACCCAGGGTACAAAATATATAGGAATAACAGAACAGGTTGTGCTGATGGGGGAGTGGCACTATATATGACAATAAGCATAGAGTCAAATAAAGTAAAGATCTTAAATAATCAAGCTGTAACACAGAATCTCTATGGGTCGAAATTCCATGCTTGAACAGTAAAAATAGAGTAGTGCCAATCGCTAGTCCATGATGGTGATGGTGATTGTGAAATGATCAGGGAGATTAGAGAGGCAAAGGCAGAAAACACAATAATAATGGAGGATTTAAACCAGGGGTCGGCAATGTTTGGCACGCGGCTCGCCAGGGTAAGCACCCTGGCGGGCCGAGCCAGTTTTATTTACCTGCTGATGCGGCAGGTTTGGCCGATCGCGGCCCCCACTGGCCGTGGTTCACCGTCCTGGGCCAATGGGGATGGCGAGAAGTCACAGCCAGCACATCGCTTGCCCGCGCCGCTTCCCGCCCCCCCATTGGCCTGGGACGGCGAACCGCGGCCAGTGGGGGCCGCGATCGGCCGAACCTGCCGCGTCAGCAGGTAAATAAAACTGGCCCGGCCCGCCAGGGTGCTTACCCTGGCGAGCCGCGTGCCAAACATTGCCGACCCCTGATTTAAACTATCCTCATGTTAACTGGGTATATGTCACATACAATTTCTAGACACCATAAATGACTGCTTCCTGGAGCAGCTTGTCCTGCAACCCACAAGAGGAGACGCAATTCCTGATTTAGTCCTAACTGGAGCACAGGATCTGGTCGAAGAGGTGAATATAGCTGAACCACTCAGTAATAGCGACCATAATGTAATTAAATTTAATATCCTTGTAAGGGGGAAAATATCAAAGAAATCCACCTCTTCAAAAAGGGGAGCTACACAAAAACGAGAAAGGTAGTTAAATGGAAATTAAAAGGAACAGTCATGATTGTTTGCAGGCATTTCACACTCTAATAGAGGCTCATATTATACATCCCAAATAAAAAAAATCAAAAACAAAAACAGTAAGAAAACCAAACAAATTCCACCATGGCTAAACAGAGTAACAGAGGCAGTTAGAGGCAAAAAAGGCATCCTTTCAAAATTGGAAGTCAAATCCTAGTGAGGAAAATAGAAAGGAGTACAAACTCTGGCAAGTCAACTATAAATGTATATTAAGGTAGGCCAATAAAGAATTTGAAGAGCAACTAGCTAAAGATATAAAAAATAAAGTACTTTTTTAAAAGTACATCAGAAGCAGGAAACCTGCCAAACACTCAGTGGGGCCTTTGGATGATTGAGGTGCTGCTAAACAAGCACTCAAGGAAGACAAGGCCATTGTGGAGAAGGTAAATGAATTCTTTGCATCAGGGTACGTCTACATTACCTGCCGGATCGGAGTGTAGCAATCGATCTATTCGGGATCGATTTACGGCGTGTAGTGTAGATGCGATAAATCGATCCCTGATCACTCTCCCGTCGACTGCTGAACTCTAGCTCGCCGAGAGGTGGAAGCAAAGTCGACGCAGGAGCCGTGGCCGTCGATCCCGTGCCGTGAGGACACGAAATAAGTAATTCTAAGTCGATCTAAGATAGGTCAGCTTCAGGTACCTATTCTCGTAGCTGAAGTTGCGTATCTTAGATCGATCTCCCCTCCCTAGTGTAGACCAGGCCTTAGTCTTCACTGCAGAGGATACAAAAGAGATCCTCATGCCTGAGCCATTCTTTTTAGGTGACAAATCTAAGGAATTGTCTCAGATTGAAGTGTCAGTAGTGGGTGTTTTGGAACAAAAAGATAAAACTGAATAGAAATAAGTCACCAAGACCAGATGGTATTCACCCAAGAGTTCTGAAGGAACTCAAATATGAAATTGCAAAACTATAAACTGTGGGATGCAACCTATTGCTTAAATCAGATAGATAAACACGATATGCCGGGGAAGAGTTAACACAGCTTTTGGATTTAACTGTTACAAAGGGATTTCACTAAACTGGGTGACTGGGTGAGGCAACTGAAATTCAGTGTTGATAACTACAAAATAATGCACATTGGAAAACATAATCCCAACTGTATATACAAAGTTATGGGGTCTAAATTAACTGTTGCCACAAAAGAAAGGGATCCGGGAGTCATCATGGATAGTTCTCTAAAAACATCTACTCTGTGCAGCTGCAGTCAAAAAAGCAAACAGAAGGTAGGAACCATTAGGAAAGGGATAGATAATAAAACAGAAAATATCATAATGTCACTATATAAATCCATGGTACGCCCACACCCTGAACACTGCATGAAGTTCTGGTCACCTTATTTCAAAAAAGATACATTAGAATTGGAAAAAGATCAGAGAAAGGAAACAAAACTGATTAGGGGTTGAAACACCTTCCATACAAGAATAAATTAAAAAGACTCTGACTGTTCATCTTAGGAAAAAAGAAATGATTACATGATGATATGATAGAGGTCTATAAAGTCATGAATAGTATGGAAAAGTGGATAAGGAAATGTTATTTACCCCTTCACGGAATGCAGAACTACCCTGTTCTGATCTTTCCCTCTGAAGTACTTGGCACTGGCCACTGTCAGAGACAGGATACTGGACTAGATGGACCATTGATCTGGTATGTAAAGAACCTAACACCAGCAATCCCCAATTTTTGTTAATGCCTCAAGGGTGCTACTTGATACAAATAATAAGTAAGGTAGCTCAAGTGGGAGCTGTAGTATACAGGAGCATGTTAAATGTTCTATTTAGAGGTAAATTAACCACCAAACAGACAGTCCACTTCAGAGTTTATCATTCTGAGGTTGGAATGGAAGTGGGAAAAAACAAAACAAAAAAACCCTTAAAAGTACTGTTAAGAGGAAGTATCTGAAGAAGAGTAATCTCCCACACAGAGAGAGCCATTGATTTCTTTGGATGGATGTATCAATCCAGTTAACTAATGTATGGAGTCCACAACTCAAGCTCTAACCACTATCCCTAAGTATTGAGATGTGTCTGCCAAAATGGTCAGCACTGAAATATTTAACAGCTATTGTGTATGCAAAATGTGCAATTGCAAGCACAATGCTTAACTAGGGATCTAATTACCCATTTGTGTGTATAGCTGCCATATGTGCTTGTACGATCACAGTAGGTGCACAGCCAAATACAGGTGCACACTGAGCATTAATTTTTGCACACAAACCTTTGGTCTCCATTTTGAAAATGTGAAAACAATACCATTTGCCTGACCCTCTCCTCCTGTGTCCCCAGCTTCCATCCATCCTCTTGTTGCCCCTCCCCCCCAAAAACATCTTTTCCATAGGCCTCAAACCCCACCCTTGCAGGTTCATGCTGAGCACTGGAGTAGTATTACTTTCAAAGGAATGGCGGGGGAGACAGGTTCTCAACAGCCTATCCCTGCTCCCTACTCAAAGCAGTTCCAGGTTCGAGGAGAGGGAGGGAACCAAGTAAGCTCAGCAGAATAGAACAGTTTCTTACTCCACTATAACTGTGGTTCTTCAAGATGTTGTAGTCAGTGTGGATCCCTCTGTAAGGATGCATGTGTCTCACATGAATGAGACTGGATTTTTTTTAAATAGCCATGTTTGTCAGAGTTGTGCACATGCCCTGTGCCTCCTTGCATTCCTTTGAAAGGGCATAAAGGGCAGAGCAGATGTGACCCTCCCTCAGTTCCCTTGCAATTTGGCACCCTGGCTTGGGAAGGTGAGGCTTTGGCTCTCCCTCTTCCCTCTACCCCCCCACCCCCAGGGTAGCAGGGCTTGGGTGGGCTCAGGCTTTGGTCCCCCCTCTGGGGTCATGTAGTAATTTTTGTTGTCAGAAGGCGGTCAAGGTGCAATGAAGTTTGAGAACCCTGGCTTAGAACGTACTGGGCAATAGTGAATGGCTCGGTCTTGTCAATGTAATAAAGCAAAGTTCTGAGTACATTTACTGTGGGCAACTTCTTTTCTCCTGGTGTTGACTGTGGCTTCAGGAAGAAGACAGGCAAGTTGATGGGTTTAGCTGAAATTCTGAGACCACTTAGGAATGAACTTCACAGCATCACTTTTTCCTTACGGAATGTTGTATAGGGGAATCAGCGCCAGCTCACTCACTCTTCTGGCCAAACTGACCATCTTCACAGTGAGGTGGTGCAAAGTAAATGTCTAATAGCCCTTTGAGAAACCTTGGCATCCCTGCTCCATGCTAGGGAGAAGGCGTAACCTCGTGATGGTGAAGAAGAGAAATACTCTTCAAATGATGGCTGTGGATAATACCTTGGTCCTGGTCCTGGGCATGGCTCCAGTAATGATGATCTCAATGGTTCTGTGTGGACACATCTCAAGTTCATAATCTGTACAGTTGCCAGTGTCCTTATCGGTGCCGGTGCCAATGCTGATATATTGTGTGTTGTTCCTGCATTAATGGAGCACTTTGATGCCTTGTCCTTGGAGGAGTGATGCTTCTTTACAGGAAGGCATCTCTCAGTGTTTGGGGCTATGCTTGGGTTCTGCTCACCTGTCAGCTTCACGCTTGTGTTGGTTCTGAGGATGACACTATTGGTGTCAGGAGCACCAATGCCAAGGCTGATACCAACTTTGTTGGTGTCACTACCAGGTCTGTGAGTATATGCCGCATGTGCCAGCAATGCCCCTCTGCCATATACATTGGCCAAACCGGACAGTCTCTACGCAAAAGAATTAATGGACACAAATCTGACATCAGGAATCATAATACTCAAAAACCAGTGGGAGAACACTTTAACCTGTCTGGTCATTCAATGACAAACCTGCGGGTGGCTATATTACAACAGAAAAACTTCAAAAACAGATTCCAACGAGAGACTGCTGAGCTGGAATTGATATGCAAACTAGACACAATCAACTCAGGATTGAATAAGGACTGGGAATGGCTGAGCCATTACAAACATTAAATCTATCTCCCCTTATAAGTATTCTCACACTTCTTATCAAACTGTCTGTACTGGGCTATCTTGATTATCACTTCAAAAGTTTTTTTTCTCTTACTTAATTGGCCTCTCAGAGTTGGTAAGACAACTCCCACATGTTTATGCTCTCTGTATGTGTGTATATATATCTCCTCAATATTTATTCCACTCTAAATGCATCCGAAGAAGTGGGCTGTAGTCCACGAAAGCTTATGCTCTAATAAATTTGTTAGTCTCTAAGGTGCCACAAGTACTCCTGTTCTTTTTGCAGGTCTGTGAGTGTTAGTGTTGGTGTAGAACTGACTGGTGCTGAAGGCTCTGGAGATGAAGCAGATGGCATCAGAAATAACTAGTGCTAATTTTGATGGAGTCTTTTTTCCGGCATTTCTTCTGCAGCTGAATCCTGGGATACAGTGTCTGCTCAGAAGAATGCTAGCTGATGATGAACCTTTTGGTCATTCCTTGGAGGTGTTCACCTCCTCTGGGTCTGAACTGATGCTCACTGACTGCTTGAGCCAATGAAGCATCAGCCATGCATCCCTAGACTTAAAAGTTTTTGAGAAGTGAAGAATTTGCACACACAACACCTATCTAGGATATGGCTTTCCCCCAGACAGAATAGGCATTGACTATGCTCATTGAGCATGGGGCTGAGTCCTTCACGAGCTGGGCAGGATTTAAACACAGAGGATTCGGAGTTCACCATGTTAGTCAGTTCAAGATGCCTTGCCCACTATACCAAGGTCTCTGTCTTTCCCCTTTCTTCTTCATTCATTTATTTTGAGAATGACCAATTTGAGAACAGAAGTATGGATAAGAGATTCTTTATTGAACAGGTAAGTTTGAAGCTAGAAAACCAGTAGAAGGGTGGACACTTCCCAGGTTCTGTCTCACTGCCATGGGCTGTAAGAAGGAATGGTGGGAGGGTCCTGGTCACTCTGCCCTTGTATGGGAACATAAGGTAGCAGAGAGCACATGCATGGTCCCAAAGTTCACTGAGATTCAAAAAACTCCAATTTCATGTGCATGAGACACAAGCACACCAACAATGGGATTGACACTGACACATAGAATCATAGAATCATAGAATCATAGAATATCAGAGTTGGAAGGGACCTCAAGAGGTCATCTAGTCCAACCCCCTGCTCAAAGCAGGACCAATTCCCAGCTAAATCATCCCAGCCAGGGCTTTGTCAAGCCGGGCCTTAAAAACCTCCAAGGAAGGAGACTCCACCACCTCCCTAGGTAACGCATTCCAGTGTTTCACCACCCT
Organism: Trachemys scripta elegans; assembly: GCF_013100865.1. Taxonomy (NCBI): domain Eukaryota; kingdom Metazoa; phylum Chordata; order Testudines; family Emydidae; genus Trachemys; species Trachemys scripta. Next base: position 220,879,238 of record NC_048299.1, on the reverse strand, counting down.
CCTAGTGAAATAGTTTTTCCTGATATCCAACCTGGACCTCCCCCACTGCAACTTGAGACCATTGCTCCTTGTTCTGTCATCTGCCACCACAGAGAACAGCCGAGCTCCATCCTCTTTGGAACCCCCCTTCAGGTAGTTGAAGGCTGCTATCAAATCCCCCCTCATTCTTCTCTTCTGGAGACTAAACAATCCCAGTTCTCTCAGCCTCTCCTCATAAGTCATGTGCTCCAGACCCCTAATCATTTTTGTTGCCCTCCGCTGGACTCTTTCCAATTTTTCCACATCCTTCTTGTAGTGTGGGGCCCAAAACTGGACACAGTATTCCAGATGAGGCCTCACCAATGTCGAATAAAGGGGAACGATCACGTTCCTCGATCTGCTGGCAATGCCCCTACTTATACAGCCCAAAATGCCGTTAGCCTTCTTGGCAACAAGAGCACACTGTTGACTCATATCCAGCTTCTCGTCCACTGTGACCCCTAGGTCCTTTTCAGCAGAACTGCTACCTAGCCATTCGGTCCCTAGTCTGTAGCAGTGCATGGGATTCTTCCGTCCTAAGTGCAGGACTCTGCACTTGTCCTTGTTGAACCTCATCAGGTTTTTTTCTGCCCAATCCTCTAAATTTGTCTAGGTCCCTCTGTATCCGATCCCTACCCTCTAGTGTATCTACCACGCCTCCTAGTTTAGTGTCATCTGCAAACTTGCTGAGAGTGCAGTCCACACCATCCTCCAGATCATTAATAAAGATATTAAACAAAACCGGCCCCAGGACCGACCCTTGGGGCACTCCACTTGAAACCGGCTGCCAACTAGACATGGAGCCATTGATCACTACCCGTTGAGCCCGACGATCTAGCCAGCTTTCTATCCACCTTACAGTCCATTCATCCAGCCCATACTTCTTTAACTTGGTGGCAAGAATACTGTGGGAGACCGTATCAAAAGCTTTGCTAAAGTCAAGAAATAACACATCCACTGCTTTCCCCTCATCCACAGAGCCAGTTATCTCATCATAGAAGGCAATTAGGTTAGTCAGGCATGACTTCCCCTTCGTGAATCCATGCTGACTGTTCCTGATCACTTTCCTCTCCTCTAAATGTTTCATAATTGATTCCTTGAGGACCTGCTCCATGATTTTTCCAGGGACTGAGGTGAGGCTGACTGGCCTGTAGTTCCCCGGATCCTCCTTCTTCCCTTTTTTAAAGATGGGCACTACATTAGCCTTTTTCCAGTCATCTGGGACCTCCCCCGATCGCCATGAGTTTTCAAAAATAATGGCTAATGGCTCTGCAATCTCACCCGCCAACTCTTTTAGCACCCTCGGATGCAGCGCATCCGGCCCCATGGACTTGTGCACGTCCAGTTTTTCTAAATAGTCCCGAACCACATATTCTAAGAAGAACCTCCGTTCCATCCCTGCTCAGCTCCTCAGACAATCAGGCCTAGAGCAGGTTGTCTGGGAGCAGGTGACAGCTGTATAATTGCTCCCCGCCTCAAGGTTCCAACTAGCAGGTGATAGGCCAAAGTGCTTGTGGAGACAGAGCTTAAATATGCTGCTCAGTGGAGCCCAGAGGAAGAGCAGGACCCTCCTGACAGGCAGGAGTGAAGACATGAGGAAATATGTTTAATTAAAGACAAGTAGAAGACTCCAAACCCGATTCAGTATCAGAGTGAGGAGCACCATTTGGGAAAAGGAGGAAGATGTGCAATTTGCCTAACGTAGGAACATCTTTTGTAAAGTTCTCAACAATAGCAGGGGCAGAAAGGTGAGAGCAGAGAAGGCATTTATTCTGCAACTAATGGCAGAGGAGAACAATCATGGAGAGAGGGAAAATATCACTTTGCAGTGAGATTCTACATCAGAATATCACTTGAAGTTTCCTAAAGTTTTCATACAAGCAGTTTTATCATCAGTCAAAAACTATCTTTAAACAACCATCCAGGGAGGAAAAAGAATGAGGAATTGCTTTCTTGCCATGACAATTCATCACATTACTTTTAGTAAGACCAATTCTCCAACATTGTGACTGATAAGCCTGTCATCTCAGAGCATTTGTTTTACACATTAAACACCAATCTTTTCAGCAATATTTATGCCATGGATTTAAAATATTGGCAATTTCAGTCACCAACTTTTGAACAGCCAGAATCTCCCCAAAGGTCATTTGATACGATCTCATCATCCATCTCCTTTTTATGTGTCTTTTCTACAAGCATGTTGCTCCCTTGTTGGCATTTGCAATGGGTTGTCTGAAGGAAGGTGTCATAGCTCTCACAAACCTCACCAAGGAAAAGCTTTTAATCTGCTGACAAATGTGCACAATGTATGGGAAAAGCAGCAGCACTTTAGCACCAGAAAGGACAAAGAAGTCACAGTGCTGTCTCCTTGATCTGTTTTGCAAGCTCCCACTCTCAGAACTAAAGAATAAAAACAATTTCAGCTTTGTGGGTCCTGGTTGGGTAAAGTAACTTTTACTTACTATAATCAGTGAATATAGTGAGACATCTATGTAAGAGAGGCAAGGTGGGTGAGGTACTCTCTTTTATTGGACCAACTTTTGTTGATGAAAGAGACAAGCTTTTGAGCTACACAGAGCTCTATTTCCACTCTCTGTACCACCAACCTTGTCTCTTCCACCAACAGAAGTTGGTCCAATACCTCATCCACCTCATCTCTCTAATATCCTGGGACCAACATGGCTACAACAACACTGCAAATATCCATGTAAGACAGTCCATTCAGACACAGCACAAATACAAGGACTGATTCCATGGATTCAATGTAACAAAACAAAGACTTTCAACAGCCAGCATCAACTTCAGCAAAGAATACAAACAGGAACTAGGACATTACATAATTCTCTATTAATAGGAGACCACTTTGAGCAACTCTATGTCTAATTGGTCACAGATCGTGAGGTCAAATAACAGTCATCAACACAGCCAAACAGGCCTATCCTTGTCCACAGGTTGACTGTGTCAATATATGTATTGTGGTGATAAAGCTTAAAAACCAGGAAGTTCCAATTGACTTCAACGTGCCCAGGATTTCACCGTAGGATATTATATTATCTCATTTGAAGATGCTCCTTTGCATAACTGCAATACCAATTAAAAACAGAACTGACTGAGAGATACCACACATTATAGAGGTGCGGCAGCACCACAATAGTTAAGATTGCATGACTTCTGGTTAGAGGTTAACATTTCTAAATCCTCTAAAATAGACATGCTTTGTCAGATTCCTTTGAAATTTGATATACCTCAGAAGAGTGCAGGGTAGGATGAGTGGCCAAAACTCATTTGAGTTAGGAATTGTGGAGATACAAGCTCTGAAAAAATAGCCATTTTTCAAAAAGCTTCTAGGTGGGCTTTTCTTTCTCCCACAAAGCTAGAGACAAAATTATTGATGTGATGAGGATCAAAAATAGTCTCAATCTGTCGAGTTTTGCCCAAGATAGTGTATGGCACCCACTAAATCTTTGGGAAACCCAAACAGAGAATACTATTTAAGAACATGTTCATTTCTTCACTTGTGTAGATATGTAGTCTGGAAGGATTATAATGCACATGCACCAACAGAGAAACAACCATGAGAGGGTTTCTCTGCAGCCACTTGTGCTTGCCTGGAGTGGTTGAGGGAATATGCTGACACCATTGTCCCACCACTGATGTTTCTAATCCAAAGCTTTGTACACCTGTGCAATTAAGATTTAATAATCCATACTGCTTGCTACATGTTGTCTCTATTATAATGTCAAGTAATTTTATTTTACGGAAGTTTTACTGTGAACACAGAAAAGTAGTCAACAGCTCGTCTATACAAAATTTTTGTTATATCAGGTGAGGAGGAGCCTGAGGCAGAGAATGATATATGTGTGGAGGGCACAGGGAGACGATGGGAGGACAGTGAAAGTGGTTGTGGTTACAGAAGAAGTGGGAAATGAAGGCAGGCGGTAGGCGTGCCTTGGATTGGTTGATTGAGAAAAATAAATATTTTACTAGCCCCTTGGGGATGCGAGGGAAGGCACAAGTGACTACTTCCTGATCTTGGGGTAGATAACTGTGGGTGGCTTGATATGCAAATTGTGGGGGGATGATGTCCTGACCGTGTCGGTAGCACACAAAGACCCAAGCAATGCAGACAACCATGATTTAGGAAGAATTAAGCAAGGGAAGGAGATCACTGCATTTGTTATCACCCACCAAAGATATCTAAGGAATGGAGGGCTGTCAGGATACTTGACTGGAAGGAAGGGAAGTAATGGGGGAGGAAGAGTTCATAGATTTTGCAGTGTACAACTTCATTCTTTGTTTACAATTTTCATAAGCATGGGCTAAGGCTGGGGAACTCAAAGCTTGATCACAGGGCTAAATCTAAGTGGGAGTTGAGTCAAATATTTTTGGCTGTATTAATATTCCTGCCTAACTCTCCAGCAAACAATGAAATAATTTGCACACTGTGTAAATTGAGCCCTCTATAAACACTGAACAAAAAGATGGTCCGTGCCCCCCAGAACTTATTTGCCATCAGAAAGAGCTGGGAAGTCCTTCTTTTCCCTCCTCACAGCAAACCACATTGGCATGAGAACATGGGAAGTACCAGGGAGAAACATGATGAGCAGAATTTAAAAGAAGAGTGACAGGGACTGAAATAATATATAGGAACTAGGAGAGAAGGAAACCAAAAGGGCTGGAGGAGACACAGGTAAAGAGAGAAAGAAGAAGGCAGCATTGCCTACTGGATAGAGGACTGGACTGGGACTCAAGAGACCTGGTTTCTATTCCTGGCTCTGTTACTAACCTGCTGGGTGACCTTGGGCAAGTCACTTCACTGCTCTGTGCCTCAGTTTCCCCATCTGTAATGTGGAGATAATGATACTGACCTCCTTTGTAAAGTTCTTTGAGACCTACTGATGAAAAGTGCTATATAAGGCCTGGGTGTTATTATTTTAAAAACCTGGTTCAGTTCCCAGCTACACCACAGACTTCCCATGTGACCTTGGACAAATCAGTTAGCCTCTCTGTACGTCCATTCCGCATCAGTAAAATGGATATAACTGCACTTCTGTACCTCACAAGGGTGTTGTAAGGATAAATATATTAAAATCTATGAGGTTCGCAGACAATCTGGGAATGGGGCCCATCTGAGAACCTACATAGATAGATCTGTGGGCAGAGAACTGGGACCCTGGTTTAGGGTTGCCCAAGGAATCAAAAAAGGTACATAACTAAATAGCATCACTGATTAATTCAGACCTGAAAGAAATATGAATCTGAGACTCAATGTTTACTTGGTCTTGCAAATTTTATTCCTTCACTTAGAGAATTTTCCCCCCTCTTGTTTGACAGGACAGCGCTTGAGAACTTGAAATCTTCTGAGGGTCTCTCGTGCCTAATTGAAACAATTATTCTCATTAGAGTCTAGCACAGAAAACCCCAACTTTTCATATGTAATGAGTAATGAATTTAACACACTCAGATTCTTGCTAGATACATAATTTAATTCATAACAATCATGGAAAAAAGCAGAAGAAAGCTAAATGGAAGGACTGTCTTGTTGCCTTATCGACATCCCTCATTTTGCACAACAATAAAACAAGTCCAGAACAGACAGATATGACATAGCAACATTTGAAGGATTAGGTAACATGAAAAAAGAATCAGATGGGAGTGGAGCAAACCATCAGGTCTGACCCAGGCTTACTAATGAGCTTGAGGGAAATTGGCTAAAGAACCTTCCAGATGGTTAGTCTTTGTCTTACTATTCACAAGGCAAAGTGGTTCAGTGTTGTCAGTGATGCCCCACGTTATTAAATGCTGGTCTCTCTCGTCAAAATAAATCAGCAATTATCTATCTTCCTGACATTATCAGTCCTTTGAAGATGCCTCAACCGTGACAAGAAATAATGAGAAATTAATTAAAATGGTAACCTCTTTAAAAATCTTATGTTGTACAGGACAGTGAAACAGAGGGGAAGGCTCTCATTTACAGGGACTGCTGTCAATAAACCATATCTTATTGCCAAAATGAAACCCAGCAGTTTCTACAATGCAGTTTGTAGCAGTAAGGCCTGCCGGGATTACAGATCCCAGCATGTTGCACATCCACAGGAAAGGGAAGGATTGTTATAATTTTATACAAGTTGGGAGCCGCCTTGGATTCCTGGCAATTTGCCAGAGTGGCTCACAGTTGGCTGCATGTAAAGCCACGATCTGTAGCAGGCAGAAATGTAGATTAGTGCCAGGAATGGTGGCTAACTGGTCATATTGATTGGTCCAAAGATGAGACACATGCATGCAGCATCATTTGGGACCAGAAAGGAATCACAGCATTTCTGTTCCTTTATAAAAAGGAATGAACAAAGTTTATTCACTCTCATATGCATTTCCAACTCAGTCACCAAAATATAAAGGTAATTTTCACTAACAGAAAAAGGGGATGGTGAAATATTGAACTGCACGTAACCTGAAATTTTAAATTTGAAACTTTTAGGTCCCAATCCTTAAAAAAGTCATATTTGTTTAACTTTCGGAGTAGCAGCCATGTTAGTCTGTATCCGCAAAAAGAACAGGAGTACTTGTGGCACCTTAGAGCCTAACAAATTTATTAGAGCATAAGCTTTCATGGACTGCAGCCCACTTCTTCGGATGCATATAGAGTGGAATAAATATTGAGGAGATATATATACACACATACAGAGAACATAAACAGGTGGGAGTTGTCTTACCAACTCTGAGAGGCCAACTTAAAGCAATGCACATTGGAAAGCATAATCCCAACTATACATATAAAATGATGGGATCTAAATTAGCTGTTACCACTCAAGAAACAGATCTCGGAGTCATTGTGGATAGTTCTCTGAAATTATCCACTCAATGTGCTGTCACAGTCAAAAAAGCGAATAGAACGCTGGGAATAATGAAAAAACGGATAGATAATAGGACAGAAAATATCATGTTGCCTCTATATAAATCCATGGTATGCCCACATCTTGAATACTGTGTGCAGATGTGGTCATGCAATCTCAAAAAAGGTATATTGGAATTGGAAAAGGTTCAGAAAACGGCAACAAAAATTATTAGGGATATGGAATGGCTTCTGTATGTGGAGAGATTAATAAGACTGGGACTTTTCAGCTTGGAAAAGAGATGGCTAAGGGGAGATATGATTGAGGTCTATAAAATCATGACTGGTGTAGAGAAAGTAGATAAGGAAGTGCTTTTTAGTACTTCTCATAACACAAGAACTAGGGGGTCACCAAATGAAATTAAATAGGCAACAGGTTTAAAACAAATAAAAGGAAGTATTTCTTCACACAATGCACAATCAAACTGTGAAACTCCTTGCCAGAAGACGTTGTGAAGGGCAAGACCATAACAGGGTTCAAAAAAGAGCTAGCTAAATTCATGGAGGATAGGTCCATCAATGGCTATTAGCCAGGATGGGCAGGAATGGTGTCCTTAGCCTGTTTGCCAGAAGCTGGGAATGAGCGACAGGGGATGGATCACTTGATAATTATTTGTTCTGTTCATTCCCTCTGTCGGAAGACAGGATACTGGACTAGATGGACCTTTGGTCTGACCCAGTAGGGCCATTCTGCGATGCTCCCAATTCCTGCCTAGCTAGGGCCTGATCCCAAGCCCATTTGAAGAGTCGTTCCATTAACAACAGTGGGCTTGTGATCAGAGCTAGGGAACATGGGGCTCTGTTATATTGGCTGTAATACCAGTGGAAAATAACTCTTTAATGGATTGGCTTAATCAATCAACTTCTTGATCCCATAAAGGAATATGAATTTTTTACCCCTTACTTCTATGTTTACCTACTGTAAATAGCATCTTAACACATGCCTAGAGCATGATATTCTTCATAACAGCACAGAACCAGGTACCATGTAAGCTTACATGTGTGTGAATTACATATATGCCACTGAGTTCCAAGTCCTGCCTTTTAGCAGAGTTCTTTGTGCAACAATACAATCAAGGGAGGCTTAATGTACTGTGTTCTGGAAAATTAATCCAGGGACACACACTCAGGAAGAGGCAGGATTCTGTTTTTCTGCCAACCTTCAATAGTCCTGCTTTATTCTCTGAACCAGCTCATGAGCTACTGACCAATCCTACCAACAGTCAGGGAGCTCTAACTTTACAGCCATAGAATGGCCTTAAAAGCATACAATGTTAGACTGCTACAGTCTTGGAAAGAAGATACTGTATGCATCTTAGATTAACAAATTCTGGTCAAATTCAACCTAGATGGATCAGTAAATACAAGATTTATATTACACACACACACACACACAGTGTCTGCAGGGATATAGTAATTAGGGATGGATTTCAGATGCAAAGTTTGGTTGTGGTTCCAAGTTTTCCCAAAGGCTGGAGGAATTTGGTTCCAGGGTTTCGATTCAGTCTCTGAAACATAAAGGATCCATGAGATAATGATCCCACAAGGAGAGCCACACAGATGTGATGACATCATCAGGGCTCCACATGGGTGCAAGAGGCCAACGTTTGGATCAGCCTCCAACCTATCCCAAATGTCAGCATTTCCGATTTGAAATATTGGTTTGGGCCCATTTCTAATATTGGCCTATCAGCCTATGAGACTTGAGATGAGGACACAGTGATGCAGGAAGCCAGGGGTGGGGCAGTGCATGGTCATTTCTTATATATGATGATGATTGATAGAATCAGTCGTAGCTGTTGGACTTGAGGTAGAAGAGGGAGCTGGGTAGACAGCAGTAGGAGGGTACAGAATAGTGTGCATGGGAGCAGATGATGTGTTTGGGGAAGGAGAGTCAAGCAGGTGGTAGATGGGAAAGCAGCAGCAGTAAGTGGAAGAGAGCTATCAGGGGAATCATTAGGAGCAGCTGGCTGGCCAGCTCACACTTAGTAGCTGCAGCTGTGCCAGCCACCTTAGGGGAGGTATTGTTGCTATGTGCAAGCTGTACACAGCAGAGGAGTGGTGCGTGCCTGCTCAAAGGGATGGAGACAAATAAAGAGGTGGGCTTTAGGAAGGAAGGAGACGAGGAACAGGGGAACAGCTGCCATGGTACTACAGAAGACAGTCAGTTGTGAACATAAAGGTCTGCAGCTCAGTGGGATTGCTACAGTCCTTTGAGCTCCAAGTTGCTCCCACTTCAGTGATGTGTTAACAGTAACGGGTTAAAGATTTGATGGGAGAAAATGTTTTACACGCTGTAGGTGCTTATCTGGCTGTCCCAGCCCTCTGTGTATGCTTTCTGCTATCAAGACAAGTTTCTGCTTATTTTCTGCTTGGGCTGCTGCTTAATTTTATCAGTGTACAGTAGCTGTGGGTTATTTCTTTAACTGTACATTGGTTTAAAACTTCAGTGAAGATCAGATCTTGCTCTCATCAAATACCCTAAAAAGTTGCATTTGCTTTCTCATTCTCTTCTCCCGTATCATTAATAAATTCATTTGAAATAGACAGATTTGTTTGGCTTCTGAAACCAAACTGAGATGAACAACACAGAACTCCTCACAGAAAGGTTCAAGAGAATGCTCATGGCTTGTTGCTGCAATTATCCACTTTTTGCTTTCTTTCCTGCTGCTATATAACATGCTTACTGTACATTTTCGATTCTCAGACTCCCTAGCTAGCCTGCTTTTGGACCACAAAAACTCTGACGTAAGATAGTGATTGCTCTCTGGCCATGCACGGAAGTCTAAATTTCTGCTGAAATACTCTGACTTAATATAGATCATCTACTACCATCTTTTTCTAGCTGGATTGAGCCAATCCCCATCTTCTGCAGTTTATGAAATAAGGGTGAAATCCTAGCACCATTCAAGTCAATGGTAAAACTCCCACTGACTTTTTGCTACAGTTAGATCTCTAGAATTTTTAAATTAATGGAGATATCCCACCTCCTAGAACTGGAAGGGACCTTGAAAGGTCATGGAGTCCAGCCCCCTGCCTTCACTAGCAGGACCAAGTATTGATTTTGCCCAAGATCCCTAAGTGGCCGCCTCAAGGATTGAGCTCACAACGCTGGGTTTAGCAGGCCAATGCTCAAACCACTGAGCTATCCCTCCCCCCAGTTTCTCTTTGCCTCCTCTTCCATGGAATTTTCTACGAATGTGTCACTTTTTATTGCAACTTTTGTACACAAAACTGTTTGTTAAGGCTCTGATGATAAAAGCTTGATTCACTGTTTTCTAGAGTTGTGTTTACATTTCAGGAAAGCCGGTTTGTCTCAGATAGTGTCTTTCAGCCTGTTTAGAAGTCAGAATATAAATACCAATTTTTAGTTCTCCCAAGATAGCCATCTAACTGCCATGGTACATAAAGAAAGATGGAACACATATTGTGCAGTAGAAAATTCATTCAGAAGCTGTAAAATGAGTAAAATGAGCAAACAATTTAAAGTGATTAGTTTTAGACAAAGTTAACTTTTTTTTTAGAACTATATATAAACACAAGCAGATCATGATTTCCTCAAACGTATGAGAGTCAATGAATTTGTGTTTATTTTTTTTTAAAATGTAGATTGAAACAGTACTCCATCACTAATTAATATTTACTATTTGCTACACAAGTTGTGTTGGGTTGGTCAGACAGGTCACATGATATAATGTCTATGATCTGATTGGATAGGCACACAAGCATTTCTGGTGTGAATACTTGTATGTTCAAATGTAAAATCTATTTGCTGTTATATTGTCATTTATGACTAACATTTGTTTTCTATGATTATTATACTAGTGAAACTTGATCAGTTGAATCTCCATAAAAGGCAAATGCAAAACTGTCATAAATATAGCAAAAGCATTTCCATCTAAACATTTTGACAATTCTGGGCTAGACACTTTTTTGCATATTTTCCTGCTTTAAAATTTAGTAGTATTGTTAAAATCATTGCAATTTAAAAAAAAACAAACAAACATTGCATGCAGTTTAGTTGTAGCCACGTTGTTCCCAGGATCTTAAAGAGACAAGGTGAGTGAGGTAATATCTTTTATTGGACCAACTTCTGTTGGTGAGAGATACAAGCTTTCGAGCCAATAAAGCTCTTCATAACAGAGGTCTGTGTAGCTTGAAAGCTTCTCTCTCTCACCAACAGAAGTTGGCCCAATAAAAGATATTACCTTACCTACCTTGTCTCTCTAAAAAAAAAAAATGTAGTCAGTCAATATTTGACACTCCCCATACCAATTTATAGTTACGTTTAATTTAGGAACAAATAAGAATAATTTTGTTTTTATGCAAACTGTGTGTGGGGGGGAAGAAATTCCCTTGTATAATATGCTCATATATCATAATAAAGAAACTATATTCTGTTTGTTATCAGTCACTATTTAAGTTATACAATCATATTCTAGCACTACTAATTTTGGACACCTTTTTAAAGTTGTTTTCAGTTTAAAAATGTACTTCTTACATTTATAAAATAAAAATAATTTTTATCATAACAAAATATTGTCTAACATAGACAATGACTGCACCGCACATTAAGGTGTGTGGGGGGGGCATTGTCTGTCTTGCTGCAGGAAGGTGTGTACCACTTTAAGGGGTAGAGAGAAACAGACTGATTTTGCAGCAGCTGCAGAGCAGGTCAATGTGGTGATGCTGACCTGTCCCCTCAGGTGTCCGGAAGAGAGACGAGGTTATATAAGTACATGCTGGGTAGGAGAAGCCTCTTTTACCTGGACCAAGCGGAGCAGGTCTTCAACCTTTTGGGAGGGTTGAGGGACAATTTTACTGTCAATACTCTGTTCAGCATTTGAAAAATTTAGTACAATGCTACACTGGGCAGTGATGCAGGAAGCTGGTTTACAGCACATAGTGCATTACTGGATGATTTTTTGTTCACAGGTAGAACAAATTCAGATGAGCACGTTAAGCTGTTGGACACCTTTCAGGCTCTTGCTAAAAAATTGGTGGTACTCCAAGTGGAGGAAAAACAGAGGGACCTTCCACTACACTGATGTACTTGGGGATTGAGCTAGATACACAGGCTGGTATATTGCAACTCCATCAGGATAAGCTTCGGGAGCTATTGGGCTTGATTAGGAGAGGCAGAGGAGCCAAGAAAGTTACACTCCATAAGCTGCAGGTCTATTATTGGACACGTTAACTGTGCCTTTTGGGTGGTAGCTCCAATGTGGCACAGCAAGAACTCACTATTTTATAAGAGTTACTCAAGAGATGAGGGTTTGGGGGCATAGGAAGAGTTTCTGAGCCAGTTTAATGGAGCATCATTATGCAGGGAGGAATGGATACTGGAGACTGATTAAAAAATCTAGTTGGACACTTTGGGAGTTGTGAGTTTGGGCGCATTTTACCGAGACAGATGGTGCACCCAGAAACAGCCCTCCACCTATCCAAAAAGAGATATTTCATTATATAACACTTCTGGAGTTTTTTCCCATTTTGGTTGCAGTGGTCATTTGGGGAAAGGGAATTTGCTAACAAAAGGGTGTGTTTCTGGTGCAACAACATGGCGGAAGTACATGTTATCAGTTGCCACACCTCCAGATCATGCAGGGCTATGAGGTTGGTAAGGGTATTTGTACTACAATGTTTAAATTTTGACATCTATTTCTCTGCCAGGCATATTCCCAGGATTGATAGTGGCACAGAAGATGCATTCTCTTCTTTTCAGATGGACAGATTTCAGGAGCTGGCACTGGAAGTCTGCAAGGAACCTGAACAGATGCACTATGGAACCTTCGCGTATAATGGTTGTCAGAATAGCACAGAGGTTGGAGGCTCCACAAACTTAGCGGAGCTATGAGAGACGTTTTAATGATTTTGTGCAATTTCAGGATACAGAACACCAGTCACTGATATGTTCCTATTACATAGCGTAACAAAGTTCTTCCTCTATCTTGGTGGGTCCTGCGCTTATTGGCGGATTTTCTTGCCTCAGAGATTCACCATGTGGGTTGGGGAACAGAATATAGTTTCTCCCCTCTGGGAGAACCCACAGTCCAGGTCAATTGGGAGGTTTGGGGGGAACCCGGGCCCACCCTCTACTCCGGGTTCCAGCCCAGGGTCCTGTGGATTGCAGCTGTCTATAGTGCCTCCTGTATCAGCTGCATGACAGCTACAACTCCCTGGGCTACTTCCCCATGGCCTCGTCCAAACACCTTCCTTATTCTCACCACAGGACCTTCCTCCTGGTGTCTGATAACGCTGGTGCTCCTCAGTCCTCCAGCAGTACACCTACTCACTCTCAGCTTCTTGCACACCTCTTGCTCCCAGCTCCACACACTCCCCCCACAAACTGAAGTGAGCTCCTTTTTAAAACCAGGTGCCCTGATTAGCCTCCCTTAATTGATTCTAGAAGCTTCTTCTTAATTGGCTCCAGGTGTCCTAATTAGCCTGCCTGCCTTAACTGGTTCTAGCAGGTTCCTGATTACTCTAGTGCAGCCTCTGCTCTGGTCACTCAGGGAACATAAAACTACTTATTCAGTGACCAGTATATTTGCCCTCTACCAGACTCCTGTACTCCACTGGTCTGGGTCTGTCACAATAGGAACATGTGCTGCAGTACATAGTGTTGTTAGCAAGCCAACGGCTGGCATCCTCAACTATCTCCAATTGCCTATCAGAACTTATATTTGTCAGTAAGTTGAATGGTTACCCAGATTCTTGCAGCAGTTTGTTAGTTTGAATGTTCCTAGCAGAGTAGTCGCAAAGCACTGTCCCCAGGGAGAATACACATCATCCCATCACTGTTAATACACTTCAAGCTCTGGTGAGGATCCTGGAGCCCATATGTCATAGTTGACAGAAGGTGGCCTTGGTCAGGGTTGCATTTCTGGTAGCATTTTTTTTTAGCTTTTAGGATCAGCGAACTATTAACCTGGGTCACGTAGAGATTCTTCTGGAAGGGCCTTGAAACTGAGAGATATACACTGGGAGGAGTGAACAGATATCTTAAACTTGAGGAAGTCAAAGATGGATCAAGAGGGTCAGAATGAATCCATTATTCTATGGGAAGATCTGCCCTGTGGAGGCTGTGAGGGCATACATGGTGATAAGACCAGGGAGAGATTAGCCCTTCTTTATTCATGATGACAGGGGTCCTATCAGAACATACCAGTCTGTTCCAGTGCTGAGAAGGGAACCAACAATGTTCCCAGCATATGAATTTGGTTCACACTCATTCAAGATTGGTATGGCAACAACAGCGGCCCAGCAAGGTATGGGGTGAGGGCAATTCAGGCAATTGGGCATTGTCATTCTGAAGCATACAGTACGTGCATGAGACCCTATGTGGGGAATCAATGTTAATTTTCCATTATGTTTTCATTCCAGATGGGGGTAAATGGGCCAGGCAGATGGTGGTGTGGATCTGCAGGCACAATATTTGTTTACTGGGTGCATAGGCAGCTGTCCAGGTTGTCCAGAGGTTCGCAGCTAGGCTTCAGTAGGGAAGCAGTCCTGAGCTGGCATGGGAGGAGGGGCATGTTATGGGACCAGCTGATGTCCAGCTGTACAATATGGGGGCCTGTGAGTGGACACCAGATATAACTGTGGTTCACCTTGGGGACAATGATTTGGGAAGGTGTGAAGGAGCAGAGTTAATGCTCAGAGCTAAGAGGAACTTTTCCCAGGAGTAAAAATTGTATGGTCGGACATGCTGCAATGCAGGAAGGGTGTGGCAGGGAGATGTGAAGGCCAGGTTGACAAGGCTAGGAGGTATATGAATAGGGAGATGGCCAAGTTCACAGGGAGGGGGTCACAGGGGAGTCAGTAATTTCACATCCGGACATAGCATATGAAGGCACCAGAACTATTCAGGGAGGATGGAGCCCACCTGCAGACTTGGTGACTGACACATTTTTGGCCGATATTAAAAGGGGTATTAGGAGATGTCTGGGAACTTGGCTAGATATGGGAGGGGAGGGAGCGAGGGGAGGCAGCCAAGCTAATTAGTGGCACCTCCTTGTGGCGGATGTTCAGTTCAGGTACTCCATAGGAAAGGGATACAGTGATTAGATAAAATAGATTGGTAAAGGATATAAAGGATGTATGTGTTAAAGGAGCAGAAATGGCAGGGGGGAATTGGGGTTAGGGGTCCTATGACTGGCATGGCAGGAAGCCAGCCTCCCCATCCCCCTCTTTATACCCACCTTAACCATCATTCAAGGTGGGGCTGGTAAGGTCCCAGCAGCAGGTAAGCTGGGGACCAGGATGGGAAAGGGGGAGGGCTGACAGAAGTCCCCCTGGATATGTATATATATATAAATGGTCATGAAATTACCTGCACCAAGCATTTTTATCTTCTGGATACTCCCAGACAGTGAATAACAACATTGAAGCCTAATTAAAACACATCCAGTGTCTCCAGTCCTTTTCCAGCATAGCCGGACAACAAATCATTCTGTGAATCTGTCCTTGTAATCCAACCACAACCGTGAAGTTCTCACATTTCTGACACCATTGGAGCCCCAACTGATTTACTATTTTATTGTTTTCCTTCCTACCTATTACCCCAGATGTAATCTGAAATTGGTAAACAAGCACTATCCAGTGCTTAGAGGCACTTGTTGGGCATAGCTGTTAGGATGAATGTAAAGACAATGGACTGGGTGACAAGATTGAGTAAAAATGGTCCAAGAGTGGTAGCAATAGTAATTTCATAATTATATATACATTCCTTCTCAAACTCACACAAAGGGGCAATATTTAAAATAGTAGAAACCCACTTCATAAGCAATTACTACAAATGCATATGTCTTGATCAGAATCTAAATGGCTATTTGCACCTGCAGTGGTGATAATATTGATGTACCCTATTTCTATGCACGTAACTGAGCATCTGGGCCTCTACTTTTGAAAAATGTGTGTATCGTATCTATTGTATAACTACATTGTGGGGGTGGGGCGAGGGTGTTCAATGCTGAAAGGTGCTTGAAGATTCTGGCCCTAATCTAGCAAATATAGCACTTAACCACGTACTTAACTCTAAAAATGTGAGGCGTCCAAGTGAACTCCGTAGGACTCTTCATTCGTTTATGTGCTTTGCCAGATTGAGTCAGAGTGCTCAGCACTTCACAAGATTGGGCTGTGTATGTGTAAGGTTAGTAGGGTAGAGATACATGCACACAAAATCATATCATCTGACCTGATATCCTATCTGAGTAGTAATCACACATTCAAAGACAATATATCACAGGAATAGTTCAAGAAATAAAGCAAGGAAACTTCAGGTGCACATTTTTAAAAAATGCAGTTCAAATCCCTCAAGGAATTCACCCCTCCCCCCATTTATGTCCCAATCAATTCATTTAATGTATAAAAGATTTTTTGTTTTAAACATTAGCTCAACTCCTGTGAATGATACTCAAGGGGAAAGGAAAGGCAGGATCAGTTACTCTTTGAACCACACAGATGAGAAAACAATCTATTTGTCTAAAAACAGTAAACTCTCACTAGGGGAAAATCTGAGGTATTTCAAATAATCCTGTGAAATGTAAAGATGATTTTAAGACTATTCCTCTGTTAATTGTCAAAATTGCTAGACCCATGCTTTAGGAAACTTTGCAACCAGTGTGTCTAACTCTTCCATTCCCACTCTAACTGGCAACTTATTAAAATGTACAAATTAATAGGTTTTTTTCTATTACAAAGATACAAGAAAATTAGGAAAATTTAATTAACTATTTTAGCCCATCACACCACATTCATTCTCCTAGTAATGATGAAGCTTTTTTATACTCTCTTTGGTTCCAGCAATTCAGAACAGCTAGAACCAGCTCTGCAAGCCTAGGTCAGGCAATGATTAATATTACTCCAGTGCGCTGTTCCCAATAATGGACAAATCTCATCTGCTTGGCTTCTGTGATACAAATAGAAATAGCTTATCTGAAAAATCTGAAATAAGGA
This sequence comes from Trachemys scripta elegans, assembly GCF_013100865.1. Taxonomy (NCBI): domain Eukaryota; kingdom Metazoa; phylum Chordata; order Testudines; family Emydidae; genus Trachemys; species Trachemys scripta. The sequence continues at coordinate 220,862,368 of NC_048299.1, read as the reverse complement.
CGGAAAGCAGTGACTCCACTGCTATCTAGTCCCGTATGTGCATTAACAATCTCTATCAGACTTCTGATTTCCATTTGATACTTTTTTTATGCTGTCCCTTACAAATAAACAATACCTTCGGTGGAGTTAATTTTGTGACATATTTGGATTTGATGTACCAGAACTCAACTTTTCTTCTTGATCTGGTAGGGTTCTCCCATAAAGAGATTTGGATAGAGGGGTTTGCAACATTCAAATAAAAGTGGCTGCTCTAACTTAAACAAAATGTACTTAGTCTTTTTTACTCATCAGACTAAAATACATATTTTAGTCCCATTCATCTGGTATATTTTGCTTACTAATAATCTTTGTGGAAGAAATGGAAGTTAAAATATGTGAAATCTAGAGAATATGAACCTGGCACAAATATTGTATCTTCTGCAATCAAATATATCCATGGAACACTGTCATCTACACTGAGGTTACGTATCAGGGGGTAGCCGTGTTAGTCTGTATCTACAAAAACAACAAAGAGTCTGGTGGCACGTTACATAAGCTGAAGATGGTAATTCTGGCTAGTCCTCACCCAATGTAACTTCAGTGAAATGACAAGTGTTGTATGGATGTAAGGACTTCATCCTGCAAGCTGCTGAGCATTCTAACCTGGATCCAGCCAAACACTTAAACACATGCTTAACTTTGAGCCCATAATGGGCTATGCTTAAGTGCTTTGCTAGACAGAGGTCAGAGGGCTCTTATAGGATCAAGCTATAAAGAGCAAAACTTGAGTTTAAAGCTCATATATAGGAGATAGAGATAAGGCTAGGATTTCCCCTCTGTGCAAACTTGGTTAGTGAACTTGTTTGAATGCACATTTACTGGATGAAATCTAAGCTCTGTTTTTGAAGATTTGGTCCACGATGACAACTGAACAAATTCTGCCTTTGACTTCAATGGGATTTATAGGTGTAATGAGGACAGAATTTGGTCTGGTGTATTTAAAATATGAAAGTGATCAGCACAAGATTTCCATGGAAGCATTAACAGTGGCAATAACCCTTACCCTTCCTGAATGATGAGAAAGTAGAGACCTCTCCTTACAAAGATTGTCAGCACCTACTTCAATGAGGGAACTCTATCAGCCACCTCAAAACATGGAGTAGTCTAACCAGTCTCTCAATGCTAGGAGACTTTATATACGATCACTTAGTCAGCATCTAAATTCCTTTTCCTAATTAGCTAATTAAGAAGCTAGCAAACCACACTTTCCAATGGCACCTGTTAGTTGCCAAGATCATGGATCCCGCTCCATCAAGGCTTCAGGCCAGGGCATGGTACTAAGAAAGGACTTGTGATGGATGCCCTCCTTCTGTCCATAGGTAAGAGGAGTAAATCCACACCCATCCCCTGCCGCACTTCCCTATAGCATTTGATGCTACTGATTACCAAATACTTCTTTCTCATCTCCAAAGAGCAGCATGGAGGTGAATGGAAATCTTTTATAAACCTGGAGGAGTGACTTTTCAATACAGTATAAATGCAATTTGTTCCTTTCTTGATATGGCTCAGCTCCTTCCTCTCAGACTAAACCCAGAGGTCTTCTTTTTATGGGTAACTGTTCCTCCACCTCCAAATCCCTGCCTATAAATCCCCTCAGGGCTCCCTTATCTCCTCCATGTTATTTAACATCTGTATGAAGCTATTGTGGGAGCTGGTGAGACAACACAGGCTGAAGTGCCAGCAGTATTCAGAGATCCCCAAGTTCTCCATCTTCTTTACATAAAACTTAAACAACACCATCTCCTAGCTACTGAAATCAGCACCAGGATGAAGAACAGCTCTCAGAAGGAAGGAATCACTTTGAAAAACTTGCCTCATCCCCCATTATCACAAGCTTTTACTCTCATATTGTCAGTTTGAAGCTTTGGGGTCAATTTGGACTCCTTCTGACTGCTAAATAGCCACTGTAGCAGAAAGTGTCCACTTCTATCGGTGGCTGGACAGAAGATTGCACCCCATCCTTTCAGACACAGAACTGGTCACAGTGATCCATACTTTCAGTGACCTACAGCCCGACTGCAAGTCAGACCTATACATACCTATTGCAAACTTCTACACACTCTGAAGTGCTCCAGCTGGTACAAAATACAAAGCCCTTCTGCTTAGCCATACAGGTTGCTGTGAACATATTACTTTGGTGCTCTGCTCCCTGCACTGGCTCCCAATGAATACAGAGTCCACCTCAAGGACTCTGTCCTGATACTTAAAGTTCTCCAATTGTATTGGCTTGGTGGATATTATGTTGCTGGAAGGCATGTAAGTAGCTAGATATGTAAACTGAGAACTGTTTGGACTGGCATTGTTTTATGGAGCTTTGCTTTTGAAGCGTCTTAAAGATATGGCTTTGGAATATCTAACATGGCTTGATTACAGGAAATGTTACAGGAGGTGGGGAATTAAGATGGTTTCCATTTTCCTCCTTATTCTCACCCCGTGCCTGGAAGCTGTCCTGCCAGTATTCCTTTGAACAGCCCTGCAAAGTAATCTATCCCATATGTTTATTCCTGCCTGCATATTTAAAGCAATTTATAGTTTATAGCTATCAGATTATACCCTCTGATTTTCATGGTGCCCTGCCAAATATAACAGTTTGTTTAGGATTAGTGGAAACATATGCAGAAGTTTCATTGAGCCTGATTTCTTATCCCTCTTTATTTCTATTGCAAATACTCTTTCTGAACATGGTGGAGCCTTAGACATTCTGTAATATATTGCAATTTCTTCCTTCACATACTGCCAAAAATCCTTAACTGCTGTCTCTTACAGTGTTCATACTGATTTAAGAAATTGTTCACTAATTCTTCTAGAGTCAAGAGCTAGAACAATTTATACTAGCTGAGCTTCTGCTCCTAAGGGGCCAACCTAACTCCCATACAAGTCAATCGGAGGCTTCCCACTGACTTTAATTAGAGTTGGATGAAGCCCTATGTTACTAACATACACAGACCTAGCCTTAGGGAGACATCCAAGAATCAGCCACATGGAACACCAAAGCAGAAGGGACATTCATGGTACAAGCATGGCATGGGCTCATTTGTATTTGACAGCAAATTCACTATTTACTTGTGTCCCCTTCAACTGCCTTGCTTTTAGCCTCTGGCTTCCTATCCTTGCGTGTCAGTTATGTTAATAACATTTCTGCCTATTAATGGAACAATAATGTGCATCTGCTGACTTCTTTCAAGTAACATCTTAAAGTTTTCACATTGCATGTGAAAATTCCTGCCAAAGTCTCTCCCACCGCAAATCTCATAAGGGTTGCTACAATTTAGTCTCTGATGAGTCCTGAATATATCCCCCATGATTAGCATTCTAACCTTTTTACAAGCCGCTTCCTCTATCTGCATAAATGTTTCCTGGTCTGCCTTTTCATTCTGCCCTTGGAGAACTATAATAATTTCCTGTGATTGCTCTTGTGCATTTCCTATATTTCACTTCAATCCAAGCTGTCTCTGCAGTGATAGCCAAACTGTGTGTCATTTTATCCTTTAGTCATAGTGTACTCCCTAGTCTCTCATATCCTCCTATATTGGTGTGGTAATACATTTTAAAATGCCTTTGACCTCTTTATAATGCAAAAGGGAAGAGGCACATTATTGCAAGGAAAGAAAAAGGAATGAATAGGAAAACTAGAAATTAAGAGATTTGGAGGAGGAGAAGAGATGGTTGGGGGAGGGGAAGGAATTTTTACTCAGGCAGAGTTCCTGCTGTGGCTTGAATAAAATCTTTCCCTGTGCAAGGATGATAGGATATTGAGAATCATTCCCTTATTGCAGGGCATAGACACACTTTCAAAAACACCTTAACAACAGAAGCAATGCCGGGTTTAGCTGTGTCGGGAGACAGAATCCAACCTATAAATATCTGCAGGCTATTGTTTTTAAACCAGGTTTGCAAAAAAGGATTGCCCCACACTCTCCCCCATTCTCCCTCTTTGCAATGGTTTGATAGAGATTCTACAGAAGGCACTACATTTTCACCGGAACATGACATTCTGTACTCCCTGTCCAAAATTGTTGCCCAGAGCTGTTTGCTACACAATGTTAAACCGGTTTGTATTTTAGATTGATCTGGGTGAAAGATGCTATGTGATTTATTTTGATTATTTAAGTGCACATCCTAAACTCTGGGCACGTCACAACAATTTTATACAAAAATTACAACATTAAGCGCTTTGGGATAATTATCAGATCATTATCATATCAATTACTTAAGTCATTACACCAGTACTTGAAAGAGGCACAGGCTTGTGTTTTAAGGCACATAGGACTTGATCCTGATTCTAGTCAAGTCAATGGAAAAACTCCTGTTGACAGGATCAAGCCCATGATTCAGAATAAGAAAGTCTTAAATTCTATTTCTGCCTCTGACACCAGCTTTCTCAGTAATCTTGAACTGTTCATTAATCCCTCTGCTTCAGTTTTCCCTTATGTAATGAAGATAATACATAACCCTTAAAGGATTTTACAGGTTGGTTATGAAAATTCATTTAGAGAAGGCAACTCACAGCACTTTCCTTTAAATCTCCTGTGATCATCCATTTCTGCAATGACACCCTTAAGAAATCAGACAACAAAAGAGATATTGAGGGGCAAATGGGGGTTGTTGGCACCTACTTTATCTCTATATAATTATATATAAGACAAAGTGTATCTGTGTAAATAAAAATATATTTGATTGTATCCTTCTCCCCCAACCCTTTGTATGTCACTTGTCTTCTAATGGTTTGATCCTGCAATGAGCTTAGTGTGGGCAGACCACATATAGATCTCATTGCAGGATCCAGGCCTTAGACTGTAAACTTTTCAGGGACCATTTCTTCACGTGTGTTTGTACAACAACTAGCAAAATGGAACCTCAATCTTCACTGAAGTCTCTGGATACAATTACAATACAAATTTTAAAACAATAACGTTTGTAAGGTGCCTTGAATATGAAAAAGCACTACATAGTAATTGTGAATTATTTTCCTCATCTTTATGTACAGTACCTTTGTTCTAAACACAGAGGTCATAAGACCACAGGATGGGAATCAGTGAAAACCCACAATGCTGCTGCCAGGAAGGTTAATCACCTGGAGAATTCAAACAATAAAACACTCTAAAAGTTGTTTGAAATGGCTATTTGTGAAAATTCTCTCTCCATACCACACTGCTTTTCTTGATCAAATTATGGGTATTAATGAACCCCTGGCAGCTTACTTTTCTCAAAGCACATCAGAATTAAGGTGAAGGAGGAGCACTGAAGGAAAGTGAGCCAGAAACAATTCTCAGCCAAGGTGACCAAAGTTACAAACATGCTATAGATTTTGAGGTTTTATTTTCAGATTGATTTTAATTTCAACAAAAGTCAACAATGTCTTCTATAAATAATAAAAAAATAAATGGTTTATACCATCAGTTTTATTGGAAAATCTATTGTGCTGTCAAGTTAATTATCGGACACCACTGTTACAGTATGTTAAATTCTGCATTAACAAGGCACTTGGCATCCTCGCTCATGGATACATGACTCTTTAGGAGATTAAGCTTTTGGTAAACAAAACACTGAACAACAGGGTTTATGAAGTTATTAAACTAATAAGTTCTCTGCATCAATGCATGCAGGTATCTCCTATTCATGCTCAGGGGATTTAGGTGCATATTGTATATGGCCTGCTTTCCTTGTTGATATGATGGTGCAACGGGGGTAATCACAGTTCTAAAAATGAAGTGTTTTGAGAGTTCCCTTTAAATGAAAAAACACCAAACTGAGCCCACTGATATCCTGGATCATTTTTTTCCTAATCCATCAGAAACAAGTAAGAAAATCTTGTGCCCCTTCCTCAGATTAAAACATACCATTGATTTAACATCACTCTCTGAGCAGGAGTCTCTGGATACAATTACAATACACATTTTAAAACAATAACGTTTGTAAGGTGCCTTGAATATGAAAAAGCACCACATAGTAATTGTGAATTATTTTCCTCATCTTTATGTACAGTACATTTGTTCTAAACACAGAGGTCATAAAACCACAGGATGGGAATCAGTGAAAACCCACAATGCTGCTGCCAGGAAGGTTTAGTGCCACCTTCACTAAAGGAAGCCACAACCACCAAAAATGCAACACTTAAAGTATTAACGTAGGCCCTACCATCTCCTCCCCTGCAGGAGAGACTAAACAACTCATTGAAACTCCATGGCTTACAATCCTTGGGTCTAGATAAATTGCACTCAATGCAGGAGTCAGGGAGGGAAGGTGACTGCCTGCTACCTCTGTCCTCCCCCAAAGCCCAGGGCTGCCAGAGGCCAGTTCAGCCTCTGGTGAAAGTAAAAGCAGCTTCAGGGCATCTCTAATTTATTACCACTTGCAACAGCTCCCAAAAGGGTGTTGAGGCTACCATACATCATTGAAGCACAGTACTTTCCACCTTATGGTGTAGGTGTACTTGGTCCTGCCTCCGCACAGGGGGCTGAACTAAGTGACCTCTTGAGATTCCTGACAGCCATTCCTTCACAAACCTACCCCTTCTACCAGGGACCGGGAGCGATGGTGATGTCAAACCAGCTACAGGTGAATCCTCTGCTGGCCACTTAGGCCATCTTTAAGGCTACTTTGTGCTGTAAGAGACATAAAAAGCAGCCTGAAAAGGACTCACAACCCAGCCCTATGAGTTTAAGCGTGCAAGTTCCCACTCTGGTCAGTATGCACTCCGGTCTGTGGTTTAAATTTCTCCATTCTAACACAATATAACATTAGTAATAAGAATCAATTTTATGCCAAAGGTCTTACAGGAGGAACTCTTTACAAATTTTATTTGTCAGTTTGCTTCTATAAAATCCCATTTTTCTTTTTACAGTTTTCCTAGTGTTTTATGACCTTGCTAAACTCCAGTAAAGGTAGCAATAGTGAGCCTATATTTTGTACGTAAAACAAATGAGCCTTTCTATTTTCTGCTGATGAAATAAAAACTTACACCTAAATTAGATAGAAATACACATCTATTCTTCCGCATTTGTGTAGCTTTATTTATTTCAAGTGCCTCTTCATACTTCAGTGAACAATTACAAATCATTTTTCCAATCTCTCCAGACACATCAGGCATGCCAAGAGCTAATTAACTAGTGTGACAATTGCAAGAAGTGGCAACATAATTCACAGTTTCTGAATGACTAGAAGGTATTTAATTTGAATAAAAGAAGAATTAAGTAGCAGTCATAACAAATGGTATCGGCAGGTAGAGTGCATATATCTGAAAGGCTTTTATAAAAATGCATGTCAGTACCTCAAAAACTCCAGTTTGGAGTTTTAAAATTAGGATTAATTGGCTGGAGCTGTTTTTAAGGCTGTTTTACACATTCTAATAGCTTGCAATCTATGGCAGCTATCAGCCACGTATAAAGAAAAAGTTTTGAATTTACTCGCAGATTAAGTAAAATATAAGGACATTTATATGTAAAACATTGAATGATTTAGCAGAAGGAGCATCTTTTGCAGTAGAATATTGTATGGAAAAACCTTTCACATGTCTGAGTATACTAGCTGAGGTGTTAGGTACCGCAATGCAGTTACAACAATTTTTGTCATTCTTGGTATATACCAGATATGATAGTGGAAAAAATCAGTACTGTTGTTGTTCAGCGTAAGTTTGGCAGATGTGCTAATTGATCTGTTTTGGTTTTTATTCCACAACCATCAACATATCATCTGTTTGCCATAAGGACACAGACCTCTTTCCCATTGAAGTCAGTAACAGCCTTGCCATTGACTTTATTGGAAACAGGAAAAGATCTATGTTAACAGAGATTTTTTTTCTATTGAAAGGATATTTAAAATAAGCAGATCTGTGTGGAAGACAAATTCCATTTTGCAAAGGATTTAGAGATTTCAAAATTTGACACTTCAATCATAACGAAACCCAAAATTTTTGAAATCCTCTGAGAAGAAAAACTATGAATTTTTGTTTATTTGGGAGCAATCCAAATATTTCGTTTTGACAAAATCAAAATGTTTAATTTCAATTTTGATTTTTTAAACTACTATTATATCATTAAAAATGAAACAGTCATTTTTCTCTCCAAATCAAAATTTCTGCAAAATTGACACGCTTTTGGGAACCATTTCAGTTTCAATAGACTAGGTAAATCATTTTCCTTTGGAATACTGCCAATGTTTTTCTGACCAGCTTTAAAAATAAGGAAAATCACAGCCAAAAATTAAAGTTCCAGTATCTAGGAACCACAAAATACAGAAGAGTAAAATTACTGCTCTGCTGAAGCTGGGTACTGAGGTAATACCTTTCAGCTAAGAATGTTTTTTACATATACATCCCCAATGGTAATTTTGTATAGATTTCTATGGGAGAATTTCCTTGTTCAGTTTAAGTTTTCACTGATTATCATGCATCTATGTAGCTAGTTTAATGACATTAAATTACCACATAGAAGTTAAATATTTGTAATCATATAGTTACATGTTTGCATAGTTATGCTATGCTGTTGTGACCTTACATATATTATATTGTGACAAAATTATTACATGGAATGATGTAAATATCATGCGAATGAAACATGGAAAAGAGTACTTGGAGAAAATTGCTGAATTTAAAAAGTTCACCAATTAGTCCAGGTGTTTCAAAATATTTTTCTTTGAAAATACCAAAAGCATATGGTTCAATGCATCCAGGGGAAATAACATTCAGCTACTTTTTTTATTATAATAATATTTAATAATAAGGGTGAACCAACTTTTGGGGAATTTTGCTTTAAAAAAAATACAATCCTCCTCTGAGAGCCATAATCTCTCTTTTTCAGATAGAATCTGGTTTGTACAGCTGAATTATAACTCTACACAGAGGCATCCATAATGAAATACTGACACAACCTGAACAAGAGTGGCACCACCAATCTTATACATCTTGCACTCCTGCTGAATCATCAGTCTAAAGTAAAGGTAATCAAGTGTCATGCTTCAGGACATATGCTGTTTACTGCAGAGGGCAGAAAGGATTCCTCCACACCGCCTCCCCCACCCACACACATATAATACTCCTCTACTGGCTAAGTGCATTGTTGTATGTGCTTGTGTGAGTGTGTGAGTGGGATGGGATGAACTTGTGTTCCCTTGAATTACCATGTATTAGCTACTGCTGGAACCAGAATAGTACCAGACTTGACTGGTCAATGGTATGATCTTGTAGGACAAAACCTTTTCACTCCAGTTCCTATATATTCAAACATTCTAATAAATATTGTTTAAATTCTACACTTAGGGACCAAACAGCAGCTGTTACAGTAGCTGCTGTTCCAACAGAATCTTATCTTTGATTATCAAACAGGATCTGTGATGAGTAAATGGAGTCAAATTAATTTTACAGCTCTTTTGCTATATTCTCAATCAGAACCCTGCATGGCATGAACACTGTGAGAAGCAATTCCTCATCTTTGTTGAGAGACACCTGTGAAGTCTGTGATTTCCTAATCAGTGTCCTATGTAGTTGCAGGGTATAGGAAAACCTGCTTTTTGGATGCTGACAATCTCAAGGTTCTAGGCTTCCATGCTTCAAGTGAAAAATTTACCTCTTCAGGAATGAATTCTGACATATCTGGCATCTGGAGCTATATAAACTATGTATGATCTAGGTAACATGTTTATTTTATTTACAGAAAAGCACCTATCCATTTCACTTGCGGCTTTCACAAAAGTAATACAGCTAGACCATCTTATAGTTCAAGAGAGAGAAATTTAAACATGGCATGAAAGGAAGCCAGTGTAAGTACACTATTGAAAGAGTTGTGTGTCACACAAAAAATTTACATTACTAAGGTTGCAAAGTCAAGCATTCAAAAGTTACAAAAAGCTAGAATTAAGTTCTTGTGGAAAAAGTAGTATGTGATCACGTAATTAAAGACTGCATCATAATACTGCACACACAGTGAGGGAGTGATTTAAGATTGCACATGCCAGGCCTAGCATCCTTGCCCCACCAGTCCTAGTCTACTCTGCTGGGCTCACTGTCTGAGTCGCAATCTCACCCCCCTTCCCCGCACTCACCCACCCACCAACATTCCCAGTCTCTCCCCTCATACATCTGTCTCCTTTGCCAGCCAGTCCCAATTCACCCTCCCACCTGAATCCTTGTCCCTATTCTTCTTGCCTGGCCAGTTCCAGTTCTCCCTTCCTGGCTCCTTGTCCAATCTATCTTTCCTATCCCCCTCAACTCACTCCCAATTCTAGTCTCCCTCCCCAGGCTCCTCCTCCATTCTCACCCCAGTTCCTTCCCAAGGCTTCCCACTACTTGGTTCATTGTCCCAGTTCTACCCCCATAGTAAAGTTCCTTCTCAGATCTGTCTCCCCGCTCACCCAGTACATTCCCCCCAACTTAGTCCCAGTCTCCTTGTCCAGACAGTCCCTGTCTCCTCCAGTTCCTCATCCAATCTAATGTTTCTCTTGCACCATCAGACAGCTGGCTACAAGTCCACCAAACTCCAAATCCCAGCCTCCCCACCCAGCCAGTCCCAGCCTCCTCTCCCCGCATCTTCCAGTCCAAGCTTCCCCTTCCCACTAATTCCCACCAGTCCCACTTTCCTTGACCAGCCAGCCCCAGTCCCACTTTCTTTCCCTCCTCTAGTTCTAGTCTGATCAGACTCAATGTCCCAAACTCCTTCCCCTCCTCACCCCCAATGATTCCAGTGCACACCCCCACCCCAGCCTGGAGTATCTGGAAGCAGCTATTACAGGGAAAGTCCAGCTTTTCGCCTGTAGCCCTAGGTTGGAGGAGCATGCTCAAACACTCTGTGGGGATAGTGTGTGCACTCTAGTCTGTACTAGGAGTTGTGAGAGGACTGAGCAGGCTCTGTAAGGATGGAAACTTTGGAGAGTCTATTTGCTAAAAATCAAAGAAGCCTCTGAGAACTGCCATTTTTAAAAGGCTTAGAACTTGGCCAAATTCGGATGGATTTTCATGAAGATTGCAGTAGGCACATCCCTGACACAAAGGCCATCCACTTACCTAACTTCAAGTGCCTGCTCCAAAGCATGGAGGGAAAGAACTGTTCAAAGACAAGGTCGTCAAAATTTTTCACATGGGCAAAACAACGTATTTTCCCAAGCCTCATTGTTAAAAACAGCTGAACCCCCCTTTTTGGCTGAAATTTTCCAAAAATATTCAAGGCAGACACCCAACATGTAAAATTTCAATCCAAACAGTTAAAGTTTGGCAAAGTTATAAGCAACTGAATAAATAGGAATTTGTGGGCAAACTTAATAGTAAACAACAACAACAATAATTGCAATGTATGAAGCACCCTTTTTTCTCCAGACCATATCCTTTAGCCCTGGCCTTAACACCTGAGAAAAATATTAACTTTATGTTACAGTGAAGTGGGAAAATGTTTCCTCTTTTCCTGTATGACCACAGCAAAAGATTTCAAAGATTCTTTACTTCACAATCCATCCAATTTTAGCATGAGACTTCTGCAACCAAAGCTTTATCCATCACTCCCAACTTGTGGTATGTTTGTCAATGGGAACTAGTGAATCTCTGTAGAACAAAATTCAATGTCAGAGGTGGAGCCAGGGTTAAAAAATGTAATGGGGAAAAAAGATTACAATAAGTAAAGAGCTGGTTTTGTTAATTTTCACATGGAGATTTTTCTCTAACAGAAAACAAATTGCACTCCACAGGGATCTTTCAGCTTCTGTTTTCAAATCTTGTGTGCAATCTGCTGCTTTGCATCCCTAGTTAGAAATATGTGCCTGAAAAAAAATACACAAAAGGGAACATGGGAATTAATTAGACCTTTCCCTCCTCTTTGTTAATATTAAAAGTTTTATTCACCTTTCTCTAGAAACCTATCATATGCGTTACATGCAGATCTAGCACTGCCTGCTTTTCCTTACGTTTGTTTCCTCATTCTTTCTCTTTTCGTTTATAACATCATCCTTCTTGGTTCTTCGCTTTTCATTAATATATCTCCAGAAGGGAAACACTAATTGATCTTTGGGAAGTTCCCTTAGAATTAAGGCATTCCATTTATGCAATCGGGGTGACTTTAGCCCATATTGGAAAGAACAGATTGAAAAGCAGGAAAATTCTCAAGGCTCATGAAAATTTGGTCCCCCTGCCTGTGCTTTTCACTCAGACTGGAGTGGGATGAGATTACTGATGTGCAAAGATTTGAAATATTGAAAGCGTACATTCAGGAAATTTGAAGAATTCATCTTACAAGATTCTTTTTTTCCCTAGGAGATCCACAATATTGGCTCAGTGGCAACCAACCTTACAAGAAATACTTTTATAAGCTCTCTGAACTAGCAAAAAAAATTTTTTTTAATTATATTAATATTAAATTGCTATGTGGCAAAAATGCATTTGTAGAGATAAGGAATATATCAAGAGTTTTTTTTCTATTCTATTGTCTTGCTTAGATCTCACAAAGCACAGTACAATGGCATGAAAAGCCACATATAATTTCTTTAACAATATGGTGTGCACTGCATGAAATAGACAGTTATTGACCTAGTAGTAATTGTTTGGTTTTAAATTATATGGGTTGAAAAACATTAAGTCCTTGTGATACAATATGTAAATTCCATTGGCCAAATTCATCCCTGGTATAACTTCATAGTAGTCAGGTGGTTTCAATGGAGTTACACCAACGATGAATTTGGCTCCCTATGTCATTCATACAGTTAATTGTTCAGCAAGAAAATATCAAGATATCAATTGGTTATTCTGAAAAGGATCAACGAAGCATATAGCAAAAGATAAAGAAACCTCAAACTACATTTTATAATCTGGAAAAAGCCTCATGAATTTTTTTCCAATTTATGATATAACTTCTAAGAAGAAGTAGAACTTCCAATAAAGATATTTAAAACTACATTTTCATACGGGTAGTGTCCTTTCTGTGGGCCCAATGTGTGGTCATGTTTCTATGCCCACATTTGAACTGAAGGTACACAAATAGTGGCAGGTGCCAACACTCAGATTTGTCTGCAATAATGACCTAGGTTCTGCAAGAAGAGACAGCCTCAACCCTGATGAAAAATATACCCCTTCATCGCTCACTTTCCATTCAAATATGAGTTACAAATATTCATATGAGATATATGAGTGATATCTGAAACACAAAAACAAAGAACAAAGAAAAAACACTATTATGTACTAATTATTACTATTTACTTAGCTTGCAAGCTCTTTGGGACAGGGACTCTCTCTTTGTTCTATTTTTGTACAGTGAACAGAGGCCTCTAGATGCTACCACAATTATAAATCATGATAATAATAAATAATGGCACTTCTACAATTCATGCACTGGTCCACTCTCTAGTGTTTGATTTTATTTCGGTTTCACTCCTCAGGACATTCCACTCTGGCTTCCTTTCACATCATGTTTAAACTACTTGATCTCACCTTTAAGGTATTGTACAACAATGTCCCTGCTGATGTCTCTGCTCTCATTTCCTCCTACTCCCTCTCCACGATCTACACTTCTCCTAGTCATCCCTTCTCAATGCCCCGTTTATATTCTTCTTTCCTTCTCATTTTCAGACCTTCTTTCCTCGTGCTTGTCCTTGTCCCCGTCCTTGTACACTAATAAAGCCCCAGATCAAACATCAAATTCTAATCCCTCCTTAAAACACTGTTTTTGCTTGTGCCTTCAATAAAAGTCTGAGTTGTTTTGTTTGTGTTTGAATTTAATTATATGCACCTGGGGGTGGGGACTAGTTCTATGTTTGTGCAGGGCGAAGATACGTGAGGGCTAAATACACAGGGCCATATTACGCTACACTTACTTACTGTGAATGGCACCCGACTCCACAAACAACCCCAGTGAAATCAAGAAGGTCTCTTTCAGAGCCATGCACTACTTGATGTAAGCAAAAGTGGCAAAATCTGCAGTGGTGCTGGAAGATTTGCATAATGGAGGTGCTAAGAGCCATTGAACCAAATGGTAAACCCTGTATATGATGGAAACCACTTCAAGCCAAGGAATGCAGCAGCACCCCCAGTACCTTTAGCTCCAGAACCTATGGCATCTGTCCCATATTAAATAATAGTAAATGGTACTGACCCACTGTATTTCTAGATTTTTTCTTCCTATGATAATACTTGGATTTATTTCTTAAGTGTAAATATTAAAAAAAAAAATTATGGTCAAGAAAGGTGTGTGATTGAAATGGAAGGCTACAAATCTTTATCAACAGAACAGGTACAGTACAGGCAGCAGCTGTTAAGTTTCCCCTCTACTGTCCCATCACCATTCTAGTATAGTTAATTTCCAGTGTCCATCCAGGCCTTGATTGCCCTGCTGAGAGTGACAATAAGGAAGCTAATTAGTGACAATTGTGATGTGGACACCTCTACTAGGAACAGCATTAATACTGTCAAGTCATTTTTCATAGGCCACTCACCATTCAGTTGATGGAAACAACTTTCAGTCACCAGCAACATATGAATTCAATCTGGCAACGAATCCCCTTAAATCATCCAGTACCTTCAATTTTTGGAGGACCCATTTCTGACATTCTTCCTTACATCAAGTAGAGTACCTTCTACCACAAATCATTAATAGGACTATTTGCAGGATAGAAGTACTGTCTAACATGAGGAAGGGTAGCAAACTTGGTGAACAAAGTTTGAAACTAAAACATTCTTAAAAAGTAAACACAAAATCTAAAATTAGTATGGGTCAAAACTAATTTCTCAGGTGTCCCAATCTGGAAGACATAGGAACATTTTTGGATGACCTAACATTCGAGAAGAAAATAAATAAATAGCTATTTTAATCACTCTAGATCACTTCTGCTACAGTAAGTCATGGTTAAAGTGGAAAACTCCCAAAACACTTGTTTCAACACATGCAAAAAAGATTCAACTGATGTCTATTAACTACATTTTGAACACTTTCAAGCCTTGTTCAGAAATCTCTGTTAACTAATAAAAATGCAACAATTCACTAACATGTTTAGGCTATTACTATGCAAGTTAATAAAAGTCATGATACAAAATACATCTGACGAGATAACATTCTTGCAATGAACGTTGCACTCATTCTGTCAATAGTCATACATACAAACTATGAGTTTAGTGCACTCAGTAATTAGGACATAGATAATTTTCCAAGAGCCCCACTGTTTGCTTGGTGTTGAACTATCCACAGAATAATGTTTGAGTCTATAATCAAAGCTATGATGAAAGGTTAGATAAGGCAACAAAAGAACATGAAAAATGCATTACTCATTCATGTCTTATGCATACTGAATTATTTTCAGTGGTTGCTTTTTTTAAAAGGCATAAGCATCCTTTATAGGAAGCTTGTTTAAATGACAACACATCATTATTTAAGAAATATGTAATTATTATATTGTTTCAGAGACATGCACACAAACCCCTATTACATCAGCTGTTTCAACAGATCAAGATTATTTGTCCAACCCTGCAAGGTGACAGCTGATGAAAAGTTCTGTGATGAGACATCAACAACTATTGTCTTACAGGAAAGCTGAAGACACAGAGCTCTTTCTGTACAGCAGCTGTCATCAGCCACATCTTCACACACAGTCACATTTAATAAATGGTGATATTGATCAATTCTTTATTTACTTAAATACCCTATTTATCTATTTTTTCCTAAGTGTTTGAAACCTTTTATATTTATTTCTGGACCGTAGGTATGGTGAGTGACATACATAGAAAGCAACAGAGGGTCCTGTGGCACCTTTAAGACTAACAGAAGTATTGGGAGCATAAGCTTTCGTGGGTAAGAACCTCACTTCTTCAGATGCAGATACATAGAAACAGCACCAAAATATGGACCCAAGCAAAAAGGGCTGAAATATGAGATTCCACTGCTGGGGGGGAGGGGACCCCTCCTCCAAGAAAAAAGGGTAGAGATTAATCACAAAGTCAGACAAACAGATAGACAGGCAGACAATTATCTGACCCTAGTTACCTATTGTACTGTCAATATTTTTGTTTCGTCTAAACCTGGAGCCCTTGGCAATTGGATGTAAGTGGATTAATAAGGTTGCTGTTCATCTCTGAATCTCCTCTATAGATACAGCCCAAACAAAGGAGACAGAAAATCACTGCATGATCAATAGTGAAACTATTATAGTTGTTCAGGTCATTTTGGACACAAGCCTAATATACAACAACAACAGACATTAGTAAATGCAACCTACATAAGAATTAATTGAGCAAAAAGCAATTATAGTGAAGAAGAGCAGTGTAAGATAGGCTGCTATATTTTTTAATATATCTATATCTGTCTAAATTAATATATCACAATTCCTTGGTTTAAATAAAAATTAGTGATAAATTTTTCATTACTTCATTAATTACACTCTGCAAGGAAAACAGTGAATCACTTAAGATACAGGGAAAGAGATTCATATGCAACAATAAAGTATCTTCTCTAAGTATATGGCTAACAGAGCTAGGCAATTTTTTTTGGATGAATAGTTTATTCACAGAAAAATGCAGGTTCAGTTGCCCTGAAATGATTCATGAATTTGACATTATTCTCCAATTATTTTAAGCTAGAAAAAAAGTGGCTGGAAGAGCAGGTGACCCAGTGGTTAGGGTCCTCCCCCAGGATTAAGTATATCTAGACCACTCCTGACAGGTGTTAGTCTAATCTGCTCTTAAAAATCTCCATTGATGGAGATTCCACAGCCTCCCTAGGCAATTTATTCCAGTGCTTAACCATCCTGACAGTTAGGAAGTTTTTCCTAATGTCCAACCTACACCTCCCTGGCTGCAATTTAAACACATTGCTTCTTATCATATCCTCAGAGGGTAAGGAAAATAATTGTTCTCCCTCCTCCTTGTAACAACCTTCTATGTACTTGAAAACTGCTATCATGTCCCCTCTCTGTCTTCTCTTCTCCAGACTAAACAAATGCATTTTTTTTCAATTTTCACTCACAGGTCATGTTTTCTAGACCTTTAATCATTCTTGTTGCTCTTCTCGGGACTTTCTCCAACTTTTCCACATCTTTCCTGTAATGTGACACCCAGAACTGGACACAATACTGCAGTTGAGGCCTAATCAAAGTAGAGTAGAGCAGCAAAATTACTTCTCATGTCTTGCTTACAACATTCGTGCTAATACATCCCAGAATGATGTTTGCTTTTTTTGCAACAGTGTTACACTGTTGACTCATATTTAGCTTGTGATCCACTATGACCCCAGGTCTCTTTCTGCAGTACTCCTTCCTAGACAGTCATTTCTCCAGTTTGTCCAGATCATTTTGAATTTTAATCCTATCCTCCAAAGCACTTGCAACCCCTCCCAGCTTGGTGTCATCCACAAACTTTATAAATCATTGATGAGATATTGAACAGAACCAGATCCAGAACTGATCTCTGTGAGACCCCACTCGTTATGCCCTTCAAGCTCAACTGTGAATTACTCTCTGGGAATGGTTTTGCAACCAGTTCTGCACCCACCTTATAGTAGCTCCATCTAGGTTGTATTTCCCTAGTTTGTTCCTGAGAAGGTCATGCAAGACAGTATCAAAAACCTTACTAAACACATCTACCGATTCCCCTCTATCCTGTCAAAGAAAGCTATTAGGTTGGTTTGACATGATGTGTTCTTGACAAATCCATGTTGACTTTTACTTGTTTTTATATAACACCTTATTATTTCGAGGTGTTCCCAAACTGATTGCTTAATTATTTGCTCCATTATCTTTCAGGGTGCTGAAGTTAAGCTGACTGGTCTGTAATTCCCCAGGTTGTCCTTATTTCCCTTTTTATAGATTGGCATTATATTTGCCCTTTTCCAGTCCTCTGGATTCTCTCCCATTTTCCATGACTTTTCGAAGATAATTGCTAATAGCTCAGATATCTCCTCAGTCAGCTCCTTGAGTATTCTAGGTTGTATTTCATCAGTCTCTGGTGACTTGAAAACTTCTAACTTGTCTAAGTAATTTTTAACTTGTTCTTTCCCTATTTTGGCTCTGATCCTTTTTTAATAAGCAGCAGGTTTAAAACAAATACAAGGAAGTTCTTCTTCACGCAGCGCACAGTCAACATGTGGAATTCCTTACCTGAGAAGGTTGTGAAGGCTAGGACTATAACAGTGTTTAAAAGAGAACTGGATAAATTCATTGTGGTTAGTCCATTAATGGCTATTAGCCAGGATGGGTAAGGAATGGTGTCCCTAGCCTCTGTTTGTCAGAGGATAGAGATGGATGGCAGGAGAGAGATCACTTGATCATTGCCTGTTGGTCCACTCCCTCTGGGGCACCTGGCATTGGCCACTGGCGGTAGACAGGATACTGGGCTAGATGGACCTTTGGTCTGACCTGGTACGGCCGTTCTTATGTTCTTATGATCCTACCTCATTTTCATTAGTATTCACTATGCTAGATGTCCAATCGCTACTAACCTTTTTGGTGAAAACTGAAACAAAAACATCATTTAGCACTTCTGCCATTTCCACGTTTTCTGTTATTGTTCCCATTGAGCAATGGGCCTGTTCTTCCTCTAGCTTCTAATGTATTTGTAGAATTTTTTTTTTTGTTACCCTTTATGTCTCTAGCTAGTTTAATCTTTTGTGCCTTGGACTTTCTAATTTTGTCCCTACATACTTGTGTAATTTGTTTATATTTGTCCTTTGTAATTTGACCTAGTTTCCACTTTTTTGTAGGACTCTCTTGAGTTTCAGATCATTGAAGATCACCTGGTTAAGCCAGGGTGATCTCTTGCCATACTTTCTATCTTTCCGCTACAGTGGGATAGTTTGCTCTTGTGCCCTTAATAATGTCTCTTTGAAAAACTGCCAACTCTCTTGAACTGTTTTTCCCCTTAGACTTGCTTCCCATGGGATCTTACCTACCAACTCCCTGAGTTTCCTAAAGTCTACATTCTTGAAATCCATTATGCTGTTTTTCCCACCTACTATTCCTTAGAATCATGAACTCTATCATTTCATAATCACTTTCACCTAAACTGCCTTCTACCTTCAAATTCTCAGCCAGTTCCTCTCTATTTGTCAAAATCAAATCTAGAACAGCCTCTCCGCTAGTAGTCATCTCCACCTTCTAAAATAAAATAAAAAATGTCTCCAATACATTCCAAGGACTCGTTGGATAATCTGTGACCTACTGTATTATTTTCCCAACAGATGTCTGGGTAGTTGAAATCCCCCATCACCACCAACTCCTGTGCTTTGGTAGATTTTGTTAGTTGTTTAAAAAAAGCCTCATCCACCTCTTCTTCCTGATTAGGTGGTCTGTAGTAGACCCCTACCATGACATCACCCTTGTTTATTACCCCTTTTATCCTTAACCAGAGACTTTCAACAAGCCTGTCTCCTCTTTCCATCTCAATCTCAGTCTAAGTGTATACATTTTTAATATAAAAGGCAATACCTCCTCCCCCTTTTTTCCCCTGCCTGTCCTTCCTGAGCAAGTTGCACCCTTCTATACCAATATTTCAGTCATGCTTATTATCCCACCAAGCCTTTGTGATGCCAACTATGTCATAGTTGTGGTTATTAACTAGCATTTCAAGTTCTTCCTGCTTATTCCCCATATTTTTTGCATTAGTATACAGACATTTACAATACTGATTTGATTTCCCCCAAATGTTCTCTCATGTCTCTCCCTTGTTCCTTCTATAATGGCCAATGTTCCCCCCAGATTCTGACACTTATCTCAGGTCTCCACATTTTTGATTTACTTGTGGGGTTTTATCACCTACCCCCATTTGAATCCACGCTCTGAAACAAGGACTATTACCTAAATCTCCCACTTCTCAGTGCCTGAACTATTGGAAATGCCACCCAACTGAAAAAAAATCAGTTATTCACCCAATTCTAATTGCTAAGCCATAGATGAAACAAGTTTTGTTCTCCATATTTGGAAATGATTGTTAATTCTAAACCAGATAGATGCAATATGACTATAGTAGTATCCCGTAAATAAATTCAGGTAAATTATGTAACCTGGATTACAAAAAATGCTACAGGATCCAAACACTTCCTAAAATTAGCACATTTGCCTTTTTGCATGTTTCAAGAGGGACAAATTGCAAGCCATAATGTGGTGAGTAATATGTCTACCAGACAAAGGGTCTGGCATATTCATATATGTGATCTCATCCTAAAAATTGAAACACTGATTTGCTCTACAATTAGTTTGGATTATATCATACCACCCTTTCTCACAATTAGTAGTTCCTCATTCTGTAAGAAATGAATAAGGCTGCTGATAGATACTACTCAAGTTGAACAAAGGTTGCAGAATATGGTCATGAGTAATTACCATGGAAGGAATTCTTGAGTGTACACTCAAAAAGCAAGTAAGTGTAAACTCCTGATCAAAATAGGACAGGCAAAGAGCTGGGTATATATGTACTCTATATTCTGAGAAATAGAAAGATAATAACAATTATATTATAAAACCACAGAGTCATTCTTTTTTAAGACTAAAAATCTGGCCAAGAATTGTCATGTTCATTCCTTTACTTCACCATATGAAAGGTGCTCAACAGAAAATCCCTTTGTGAGTGGGAGACACAATTACTCAGAAAATAAAAATAAAATCAGAATCCTTTATTAGAAGAGATTTTAGACAACCCTGTTTTGCTGTGTAATATATATTCAGAGGTGTGTGGGTTGTAAGATGTTTCTGTGAGAGATTTCAACATACAGTTCTCACATGGAAGGCACCCACATTAAGAACATAAGAACATAAGAAAGGCCGTACCGGGTCAGACCAAAGGTCCATCTAGCCCAGTATCCTGTCTACCGACAGTGGCCAATGCCAGGTGCCCCAGAGGGAGTGAACCTAACAGGCAATGATCAAGTGATCTCTCTCCTGCCATCCATCTCCATCCTCTGACAGACAGAGGCTAGGGACACCATTCCTTACCTGTCCTGGCTAACAGCCATTAATAGACTTAACCACCATGAATTTATCCAGTTCTCTTTTAAACTCTGTTATAGTCCTAGCCTTCAAAACCTTCTCAGGTAAGGAGTTCCACAAGTTGACTGTGTACTGTGTGAAGAAGAACTTCCTTTTATTTGTTTTAAACCTGCTGCCTATTAATTTCATTTGATGACCCCTAGTTCTTGTATTATGGGAATAAGTAAATAACTTTTCCTTATCCACTTTCTCCACATCACTCATGATTTTATATACTTCTATCATATCCCCCCTTAGTCTCCTCTTTTCCAAGCTGAAGAGTCCTAGCCTCTTTAATCTCTCCTCATATGGGACCCATTCCAAACGCTTAATCATTTTAGTTGCCCTTTTCTGAACCTTTTCTAGTGCCAGTATATCTTTTTTGAGATGAGGAGACCACATATGTACGCAGTATTCGAGATGAGGGCGTACCATCAATTTATATAAGGGCAATAATATATTCTCAGTCTTATTTTCTATCCCCTTTTTAATGATTCCTAACATCCTGTTTGCTTTTTTGACAGCCTCTGCACACTGCGTGGACATTTTCAGAGAACTATCCACGATGACTCCAAGATCTTTTTCCTGACTTCTTGTAGCTAAATTAGCCCCCATCATATTGTATGTATAGTTGGGGTTATTTTTTCCAATGTGCATTACTTTACATTTATCCACATTAAATTTCATTTGCCATTTTGTTGCCCAATCACTTAGTTTTGTGAGATCTTTTTGCAGTTCTTCACAGTCTGCTTTGGACTTAACTATCTTTAGCAGTTTAGTATCATCTGCAAACTTTGCCACCTCACTGTTTACCCCTTTCTCCAGATCATTTATGAATAAGTTGAATAGGATCGGTCCGAGGACTGACCCTTGGGGAACACCACTAGTTACTCCTCTGCATTCTGAGAATTTACCATTTATTCCTACCCTTCGTTCCCTGTCTTTTAACCAGTTCTCAATCCATGAAAGGACCTTCCCTTTTATCCCATGGCAGCTTAATTTACATAAGAGCCTTTGGTGAGGGACCTTATCAAACGCTTTCTGGAAATCTAAGTACACTATGTCCACTGGATCCCCTTTGTCCACATGTTTGTTGACCCCTTCAAAGAATTCTAATAGATTAGTAAGACACGATTTCCCTTTACAGAAACTATTGTTGACTATTGCTCAACAGTTTATGTTTTTCTATGTGTCGGACAATTTTATTCTTAACTATTGTTTCGACTAATTTGCCCGGTACAGACGTTAGACTTACCGGTCTGTAATTGCCGGGATCACCTCTAGAGCCCTTTTTAAATATTGGCGTTACATTAGCTAACTTCCAGTCATTGGGTACAAAAGCCAATTTAAAGGACAGGTTACAAACCTTAGTTAACAGTTCTGCAACTTCACATTTGAGTTCTTTCAGAACTCTTGGGTGAATGCCATCTGGTCCTGGTGACTTGTTAATGTTAAGTTTATCAATTAATTCCAAAACCTCCTCTTGTGACACTTCAATCCATGACAATTCCTCAGATTTGTCACCTACAAAAGCCAGCTCAGGTTTGGGAATCTCCCTAACATCCTCAGCCGTGAAGACTGAAGCAAAGAATCCATTTAGTTTCTCTGCAATGACTATCGTTTTTAAGCGCTCCTTTTGTATCTCGATCATCAAGGGGCCCCACAGGTTGTTTAGCAGACTTCCTACTTCTGATGTACTTAAAAAACATTGTGTTATTACCTTTGGAGTTTTTGGCTAGCCGTTCTTCAAACTCCTCTTTGGCTTTTCTTATTACATTCTTGCACTTAATTTGGCAGCATTTATGCTTCTATTTGCCTCACTAGGATTTGACTTCCACTTTTTAAAGAAAGTCTTTTTATCTCTCACTGCTTCTTTTACATGGTTGTAAAGCCACGGGGGCTCTTTTTTAGTTCTTTTACTGTGTTTCTTAATTTGGGGTATACATTGAAGTTGGACCTCTATTATGGTGTCTTTAAAAAGCGCCCATGCAGCTTGCAGGGATTTCACTTTAGTCACTGTACCTTTTAACTTCTGTTTAACTAACCCCCTCATTTTTGCATAGTTTCCCCTTTTGAAATTAAATGCCACAGTGTTGGGCTGTTGAGATGGTATTCCCACCACAGGGATGTTGAACGCTATTGTATTATGGTCACTATTTCCAAGCGGTCCTGCTATAGTTACCTCTTGGACCAGCTCCTGCGCTCCACTCAGGACTAAATCTAGAGTTGCCTCTCCCCTTGTGGGTTCTCGTACCAGCTGCTCCACGAAGCAGTCATTTAAAATATTGAGAAATTTTATCTCTGCATTTTGTCCTGAAGTGAAATGTTCCCAGTCAATATGGGGATAATTGAAATCCCCCACTATTATTGAATTCTTAAATTTGATAGCCTCTCTAATTTCCCTTAGCATTTCATCATCACTATCACCGTCCTGGTCAGGTGGTCGATAACAGATCCCTAATGTTATATTCTTATTAGAGCATGAAATTTCTATCCATAGAGATTCTATGGAACATGCGGATTTGCTTAAGATTTTTACTTCATTTGATTGTACATTTTCTTTCACATATAGTGCCACTCCCCCCCCACCCCGCACAACCCGTTCTGTCCTTCCGATATATTTTGTACCCCGGAATGACTGTGTCCCATTGATTGCTCTCAGTCCACCAGGTTTCTGTGATGCCTATTATATCAATATCCTCCTTTATCACAAGGCACTCTAATTCACCCATATTATTTAGACTTCTAGCATTTGTGTACAAGCACTTTAAAAACTTGTCACTGTTTATTTATCTGCCCTTTTCTGATGTATCAGATTCTTTTTTATGTGAATGTTTATCATCTGATCTGGCCTCTACTTTATCCTCTTCCATCCTCTGCTCCTGACTATAACCTGGAGATTCTCTATCATTAGACTCTCCCCTAAGAGAAGTCTCTGTCTGAGCCACATGCTTCTCTGCAGCAGTCGGCTTTCCCCCATCTCCTAGTTTAAAAACTACTCTACAACCTTTTTAATGTTTAGTGTCAGCAGTCTGGTTCCACTTTGGTTTAGGTGGAGCCCATCCTTTCTGTATAGGCTCCCCCCATTCCAGAAGTTTCCCCAGTTCCTAATGAATGTAAACCCCTCATTTCTACACCATCGTCTCATCCACGCATTGAGACTCTGAAGCTCTGCCTGCCTACCTGGCCTTGCACGTGGAACTGGGAGCATTTCTGAGAATGCCACCATAGAGGTCCTGGATTTCAGTCTCTTCCCTAGCAGCCTAAATTTGGCCTCCAGGACATCTCTCCTACCCTTCCCTATGTCATTGGTACCTACATGCACCAAGACCACCGACTCCTCCCCAGCACTACACATAAGTCTGTCTAGATGCCTCGAGAGATCCGCAACCTTCGCACCAGGCAGGCAAGTCATCATACGGTTCTCCCGGTCATCACAAACCCAGCTATCTACGTTTCTAATGATCGAATTTCCCAATACTAATACCTGCCTTTTCCTAGCAACTGGAGTTCCCTCCCCTGGAGAGGTAACCTCAGTGCGAGAGGCAACCCCAGAACCATCTGGAAGGAGGGTCCCAACTATGGGAACGTTTCCCTCTGCTCCCACTGACTGCTCTGCTTCCCTGGGCCTTTCATCCTCCTCAACAGCGCAGGGGCTGTCTGACCGGAGGTGGGACAATTTCTACAGTGTCCCGGAAAGCCTCATCAACATACCTCTCTGCCTCCCTTAGCTTCTCCAGTTCCGCCATCCTTGCCTCCAGAGTCCGTACGTGGTCTCTGAGGGCCAGGAGCTCCTTGCACCGAATGCACACATACACCACCCGCCCACAGGGCAGGTAATCATACATGCTACATTCAGTGCAATAAACTGGATAGCCCCCACCCTGCAGCTGGGCTTCTGCCTGCATTTTCTCCTAGTTAATGAAGGGGTTGTTTAAAGCAAGAAGTTTTGAATGTAGTTTGGGCTATAGGTTTTAAGGGGAATAAAGGGTATAAGATAGAACTGGCAAGGGATCCACGCTCCCTTCCTGCTCCCCTTCCAAACTCCCTTGCGAAACTCCCTGTTAGCAACCCCTGGTCGCAAAAGCTCCCTGGTCACTTGTGTGCTGCTTTATAAAGCCCTGGCCTGGGTGAATGCCCCGCCCACTGATTAAGGCTTAGCCAATTACCAGAGGCTTCTAGCCTTCAGACCTTCCTTTGAAGCTCACAGCTTCCAACTGCCAGCCACAGCACATGGTCCTTCAAACAACCAAACAAACAAACAGACTGACAAACACAAGCTCAGCACACAGCAAGTAACCCCCAAACACAAACAAACACACACTACAGACAGTCACTTACCCCAAGGGTCCTGTATTTGCTCCTCCTTCACCTGGAGAACTCCCTTGCGAAACTCCCTGTTCGCAGCCCCTGGTCGCAAAAGCTTGTCTCTTTCATCAACAGAAGATGGTCCAATATAAGATATTACCTCCCCCACTTCGTTTCTTTAATATCCTGGGATCTACATGGCTACAACACCACTGCATACTACATGGACATATTGGGAAGGTAATGCTTCACAAGGTAAAATGCGGATTAGCAAAGAAATAGTGCTTTCATCCAGACAGATGTACAATAGATGTTAATACCAGTTTTAAGGTGAACACATTCTGTGTTGACATGCACCCTCTGCAACCATGATGCAGTCAGTGGGATCATACACGGTGAGAGTCAGTGTAGAATTTTACTTTGTTACATACAACAAATACACAATATCAACTGAACAAAATGGAGGGATCCTCTTCTAGTTCAAGATTAGATAGTGGTTTAGTGTTTCACTGCATTGACTCAGGAGAACAGCAGAGAAGGAATGTTGTCATTCTTTTCCTTTGTCCCATGTATTCTTCTCATTTCATTCTCCCTACTCAATCCCATCTGCCCTCCATTTTCTCTCTTACTTCTCCTAAATTCACTCCTTCCCTCTCCTTCCTATGGGGTGCCAGGAAAAGAGATGGGCCTGACAAGGCCAGATTGTAACCACTGGGATATGACTGTAGGCGGGTTTACATGGGACATTATTGTACAGGAAGCCAGTGCGTGAATTTACAGTGCAATATCTTGCTATGCAGTAGTAACATCCTGTGTTGACATTGCTAGAGGTTGGAGATGTGCTGATGTTGGGTCATCTGTGTCTTTTCTTCTATCCCCTTACCTCTCCATTGCAGGGGTTTCTCTTCTTCCCCTCTCTGCCTAGAGGAGAGGAGATGCTAGTGGGGAGACTCATTCCTGTGGAAAAGGCTGGCAGGAGACTGGGACCCCTCTTCTCCCACCTGGTGCTGCCGCTCAGCTAGCCAGCCAGCCCCTAGCTCTTGCTCCTTCAGAATCCTCTATCTGATGAGTCCTCACTTCCTCGGCCAGCATTTAGTAGTGGAGGGAAAACAACCTCCTATTTGGAGAAAATTTACAAAGTGCACAATAGTCCTCTGCAATAAGTAAATGCTTTTCAATTCTGTCCTTGATTGCAATATGTACTGTAGTTGGCAGGAAATAGCATGGTCAGTTCCTGTGCAGCCCAATCCAGCCACGGCATTCATTGTATCAATAACATTGTTGGTCTCCAAGATGAGGAATTAATCTTTAGGGCTAGTTTGTGGCACTAGTAGTAGAGCTGGGAGGAGAAAGGTAATTCTGTTTCATGGAGGAATTTGATATTTGGAACAAAATCCATTTTTTAAAAAAAAATCCTCCACAAAAGGGAATGGAGCCCCAGCTCTGGGGCAACTGGCCTGGTGTGCTGTCCTAGAGCCATGGATCCTGGAAGACTTGGGGTCCCTAACTCAGAGGCACTATTCATGGCCTTGGAGACAGACAGGTAAGCTGGCAGGTTTCCATCAGAACTGGACTTGGGTTCAATTGGAATTTTGTCAAATTAGAACCGTCTCTGAGAAATGTTTCAAGTTTGATAAATTGACAACCAGTTTTAATTAATAGCAACTCTAACTGTAAGTGAAGATGCACAGCGTTACTCTAGCATTACAGTGATGGAAGCATTGTGTTGGTGGAGGAGAAATGAAAGCAGAATACTTCCAGATGGATGGGGGAGAAAAAGTGGCAGCAACCTCTACACTCTGTAACAAACTGCAGTATGAGTAGCCCCCAATAGGTCTCATAACTTCCAGCTGGTGCTAATGGGGTGAATCAACCCCAGCACTATGCTTCGGCCCTCACATTTGCAGTGGGGGGGGGGGCGGATCCTGAGCTAGTGTAAATCATTTTCACTCCAATAATATCAATAGAGCCATGCTGATTTACATCAGATAAGGATTAAGCCCAGGGAACTCTGTGGAAGCAAACAGGATCCCCCTCCTAGAGAAGTGCAGATTGGGGAAATGCTCTCTCAGACTTCTCTCTTCAGTTCTCCTGATTAGAAGCAGCCTTGACATGACTTTTAGTGTACTGTGTAAAACACAAAATCTCCAGTAAGTTATTGGATTGTACTGGGGATAACTTCTCATTTCAGAATGTGGAAAAGTAAGCGGGGGGTAAGGGAGGGGCAGTCATTTTATACTTGATTCTGACTAACAGAGGAATTGGTTTTGAATCTGAAGGCAGAAGGCAATATGTGTGAAAGTGATCATGAAATGATAGACTTTATGATTCTAAGGAAAGGAAAGGAGTGAGAAGCAATAGAATAAGGTCAATGGACTTTTAAAAAAACAACCAGCAAACTCAGAGAACTGGTAGGTAAGGTTCCATGGGAAGAAAATCTAAGGGAAAAAGGAGTTCAGGAGATTTGGCAGTTTCTCAAAGACAATGTTAAAGGCACAACAGTATACGATCCCAGTGTGAAGGGAAAATAGGAAGAATAGACATAGGGCAACATGGCTGCATAAGGAGCTCTTCAATGACTTGAAAATCAAAAATGAATCCTACAAAAAGTGGAAACATGGACCATCTCCTAAGGATGAATACAACATGGCTGTAGAGCACAAAGTATGTAGGGACAACAACAGAAAGGCACAAAATGAGTTAGGGGACATCAAAGGCAACAAGAAAAGGCTCTATAAGTACATTAGGAGCAAGAGAAAGATGAATTAAAGTATAGGTCCAGTCCTTAGGGGGATGGAGATTTAATAACAAATACTCAAGAAGGTTGAGGTATTTGATACTTATTTTGCTTCAAGAAGAACAGGAGTACTTGTGGCACCTTAGAGACTAACAAATTTATTAGAGCATAAGCTTTCGTGGACTACAGCCCACTTCTTCGGATGCATATAGAATGGAACATATAATGAGGAGATATATATACACACATACAGAGAGCATAAACAGGTGGGAGTTGTCTTACCAACTCTGAGAGGCCAATTAATTAAGAGAAAAAAAACTTTTGAAGTGATAATCAAGCTAGCCGAGTACAGACAGTGTGATAAGAAGTGTGAGAGTACTTACAAGGGGAGATAGAGTCAACGTTTGTAATGGCTCAGCCATTCCCAGTCCTTATTCAAACCGGAGTTGATTGTGTCTAGTTTGCATATCAATTCTAGCTCTGCAGTCTCTCTTTGGAGTCTGTTTTTGAAGTTTTTCTGTTGTAATATAGCCACCCGCAGGTCTGTCACTGAATGACCAGACAGGTTAAAGTGTTCTCCCACTGGTTTTTGAGTATTTTGATTCCTGATGTCAGATTTGTGTCCATTAATTCTTTTGCGTAGAGACTGTCCGGTTTGGCCAATGTACATGGCAGAGGGGCATTGCTGGCACATGATGGCATATATCACATTGGTAGATGTGCAGGTGAACGAGCCCCTGATGGTATGGCTGATGTGATTAGGTCCTATGATGATGTCACTTGAATAGATATGTGGACAGAGTTGGCATCGGGGTTTGTTACAAGGATAGGTTCCTGGGTTAGTGGTTTTGTTCAGTGATGTGTGGTTGCTGGTGAGTATTTGCTTTAGGTTGGGGGGTTGTCTGTAAGCGAGGACAGGTCTGTCTCCCAAGATCTGTGAGAGTAAAGGATCATCTTTCAGGATAGGTTGTAGATCTCTGATGATGCGCTGGAGAGGTTTTAGTTGGGGGCTGAAGGTGACAGCTAGTGGTGTTCTGTTATTTTCTTTGTTGGGCCTGTCTTGTAGGAGGTGACTTCTGGGTACTCGTCTGGCTCTGTCAATCTGTTTTTTCACTTCAGCAGGTGGGTATTGTAGTTTTAAGAATGCTTGATAGAGATCTTGTAGGTGCTTGTCTCTATCCGAGGGATTGGAGCAAATGCGGTTATATCTTAGAGCTTGGCTGTAGACAATGGATCGTGTGGTGTGTCCTGGATGGAAGCTGGAGGCATGTAGGTAAGTGTAGCGGTCAGTAGGTTTCCGGTATAGGGTGGTATTGATGTGACCATCGCTTATTAGCACAGTAGTGTCCAGGAAATGGACCGCTTGTGTGGATTGATCTAGGCTGAGGTTGATGGTGGGATGGAAATTATTGAAATCATGGTGAAATTCCTCAAGGGCTTCTTTTCCATGGGTCCAGATGATGAAGATGTCATCAATGTAGCGCAAGTAGAGTAGGGGCATTAGGGGACGAGAGCTAAGGAAGCGTTGTTCTAAGTCAGCCATAAAAATGTTGGCATATTGTGGGGCCATGCGGGTACCCATAGCAGTGCCGCTGACTTGAAGGTATATATTGTCCCCAAATGTGAAATAGTTGTGGGTGAGGACAAAATCACAAAGTTCAGCCACCAGGTTAGCTGTGACATTATCAGGGATACTGTTCCTGATAGCTTGTAGTCCATCTTTGTGTGGAATATTGGTGTAGAGGGCTTCTACGTCCATAGTGGCCAGGATGGTGTTTTCTGGAAGATCACCGATGGATTGTAGTTTCCTCAGGAAGTCAGTGGTGTCTCGAAGATAGCTGGGAGTGCTGGTAGCGTAGGGTCTTAGGACAGAGTCTACATAACCAGACAAGCCTGATGTTAGGGTGCCAATGCCTGAGATGATGGGGCGTCCAGGATATCCAGGTTTATGGATCTTGGGTAGCAAATAGAATACCCCTGGTCGGGGTTCTAGGCATGTGTCTGTACGGATTTGTTCCTGTGCTTTGTCAGGGAGTTTTTTTAGCAGATGGTGTAGTTTCTTTAGGTAGTTTCTTTACTCGGCTAGCTTGATTATCACTTCAAAAGTTTTTTTTCTCTTAATTAATTGGCCTCTCAGAGTTGGTAAGACAACTCCCACCTGTTTATGCTCTCTGTATGTGTGTATATATATCTCCTCATTATATGTTCCATTCTATATGCATCCGAAGAAGTGGGCTGTAGTCCACGAAAGCTTATGCTCTAATAAATTTGTTAGTCTCTAAGGTGCCACAAGTACTCCTGTTCTTCTTTTTGCGGATACAGACTAACACGGCTGTTACTCTGAAACTTGTTATTTTGCTTCAGTGTTCACTAAAAAAGGTTAATTGTGACTAGATTGTTAACACAATTAATAGTAACAAAAAGGAGGAAGGAATGCAAGCCATAATAGGGAAAAACAAGATAAAGAATATTTAGGTAAGTTAGATGTATTCAAGTCAGCAGACCCTGACGAAATTCACCATAGGTCCCTAAAGAACTAACTGAAGCAATCTCTGAACCATTAGCAACTATCTTTGAGAACTTATGGAGGATGAGTGAGACGCCAGATGACTGGAGAAGGGCAAATATAACACTTATCTTTAAAAAGGGGAACAATGAGGGGTCATGGAATTATAGTCAGCCTAACTTTGATACCCAGAAAGATACAGGAACAAATTATTAAATAAATCAGTTTGCAGGAGAATAATAGGGTTATAAGGAATAGTCAGCATGAATGTGCCAAGAACAAATCATGCCAAAACCAACCTCACTTCCTTCTTTGATAGCATTACTGGCTTAGTGGATGGGGGAAAACAGTAAACAAGATCTATCTTGATTTTAGTAAGGCTTTTGACACAGTCCCTTGTGACATTTTCATAAGATAACTAAGGAAATATGATCTAGATTAAATTCCTATGAGATGGGTGTATAACTCGTTGAAGTGAGGCCTCACCTGGAGTAGTATGTCCAGTTTTGGGCACCACTTTTTTAAAAAAATGATGTGGACAAATTGGAGAGTGTCTGGAAGAGAGCAATAAAAATGATAAAAGGTTTAGCAAACCTGACCTATGAGGAAAGGTTAAAAAAACTGGGTATGCTTAGTCTTGGGAAAAGAGGATTGAGGGGCTGGGGTCTGATAAGAATCTTCATATATGGTTAGGGGCTATGATAAAGAGGATAGTGATCAATTGTTCTCCATGTCCACTGAAGGTAGGACAAGATGTAATCAGCTTAATCTGCAGCAAGGGAGATTTAGGTTAGATGTTAGGAAAAACTTTCCAAATATAAGGCTAGGTAAGTACTGGAATAGGCTTCCAAGGGAAGTTGTGGAATTCCCATCACTGAAGGTTTTTTCCCTTCTTTGACTGGAGGTTTTTAAGTTAGACAAACAAACACCTCCCAATCAGCGATGGTCTAGGAATAACTGGTCTTGCTTCAGGGCAGGAGGGTGGATTACATGACCTCTTGAGGTCCCTTCCAGCCCTACATTTCTATGATTCTATGGGCCCAGATTTTGCAATCTGGTGGTGACTACATTTGTGCTAAGAATCTTCCTTGACCAATTTCTGCTCAGAAACAAATTGTAGCCTCACTGGAAATTCTTATCAAGTCAAATATTTATCTTTTGACCTCTATATCAAGGAGGATAATTGAAAAAAACAAAAAAACTAAGTGTGTATGCCCTTGCAGCCGCTTCAATATATTACTTCATTACAAATGTAGAACATTACCTAGAAATGCCATTGCCAACTGACACCATGTTTATTAACAAAAAAATCCCAACTGCTGTGAAGAGCCTTCTTTATTAACAAACCTTTCCATTACAAGGAGCCTTTCTTCGAGCAGAGTGATATTAGTAATGTCAGAGGACACCTAAGTTGATTCATTTATTACCTTGCTCTTCTGATTTATTAAGGAGGAATTTCCTGGATTTAGTGGGGTTTTGGAAATCCTTTTTCACCCATCTTCATTTTTCATCATTAGGTTTCTGTACACTTTTAGTCACTACTTTCTGCTCTCTGAACTGCAAGCAACTGGCGAAAAAAGTAAAAGTGTACTTTAATTGAAAAAAAAACTTAAATGCAGGGTATTGTCATTTGATTCAAATGTTCTTTGCTTCTCCCTCAGTGATAATGATGTTCTTTTATTTAGCAAGTCATATATATCCTCTCCCACACATTATTTCCAAGCAAAGCTGTTAGGCTCACTGGATGACAGGTGGCGACCCTAGCATTAAAGGATCACATGCAGTGGACATTATTGAGTTTCCTTCAGGACCAAATGGAAGCTTGGTACTCTTAATATGACTTATTCCCTTCTAAATTTGGGGGGGGGGGGAAATCTGTTCATTGTAGCAACTCAGCAAGATGTGGAAGCAGCAAGATCCAAATGAAAAAGTTTTTCCAAAATTTACTTCCGATTCCAAAACTGTTAAATCATTCATTAGAACAAAGTAAAATCCACGCCCCCCCCCCCGCCTCGCCACACCACTCTCTCTAAGTCTGATGTGCACTAGCTGAAGGCAAATGAACAAAAAAAAAGGGGCTTGGCGATTTAAACGTATATTCCAAAGTTTATTGTTTGTTTTATGATGTAGTTCAGTGAAGTATAAGAAAATAGCAATTCTAGCTAGAGCTAACAAACTGCAAAAGCTGCTCTAAAAGGCTCAATATAATGCCACACATGTGGAATAGATCATTTTGACAGTTTGCAGTGTCTCACAGGCATTAAATATTTTATACCTTCACCATTTGTTAATGCTTCCAGTCAAACATGGAAAGAACTTGGAATACAACAAGCTGACTGGAACGGTGGCTCATGTTGTCAGGCATGTCCTTAGCAGATTGCAAATTTTAGTGTGGATAAAGTTAGTAGAACTTCTGGATGCTTTGTTACTTCCATTAACTTGGGCTTCCCAGAAGTGTAAAGCACATGCATCTATGTGTCAGTGAGGGGAAAATGAAACATTATGTCTGCTCATCATGACCTTTTAAAAAAAAAAAAAAATCACACCTGCCAAAAGCAGACAACCTTGTGCCATAAGGAAGGTATCCAGCATTAAATGATCTGTAGCATGTACAGATTATACAGTACATATTGAGTGCAGTTATACATGCAGTGTCATACATGTACATTTATGGGACCATATAAGGCCCTTGAATAGATGCTCATATTTCAGGGTGATGAGTGTGGTGCAAAAGGAACCTAGATAGATATTTAGATGGAGAAAAGAGAATAAATGTCTGAGAGAACACCACTACAGTACAGAAGACGACAGTTTAGTCTCCATGCTTTAACTGCCATATAAGATCCCAATTCTGATGGTGGTTTTAGATATCAGGACCCCTGTTTACTATGAACTGGCGGCCCTTAGATGATAGTGACTATAATAACCTGGGCTTAAAGCTTGAGATGAAAGGCTGTTTCCCACTTCCAGCTCCTGATTCAGAACATATTTTTCTTGCCTTTAAAATAAACCTTGTTCCCAAAATGTGCTTTAATGTTTCCTCTTTCCTTTGAGTTGTGACAAAAGGAGAAATGTGTAAAATGGGTAGCTTTGTTGATGGACAGCTTGTACAAGTTATTCCTTTATGTCTTTGTTGTTTCAATTTCAATGTTTTAAATTTCTCAGTTTGCACATAGTCCTCATGAATCCCAGTTAAGATTTCCGTTAATATGCTCCATCTGAATTTGTCAGAGCAATGATACATTCCTGCTTGGAGAATTTCTACACTGCCCATTTCACTCACAATGGTTAGTACTGCAGGCTCTTAAACATATTTCCTTATCTGGATAATACTGGAGCTAAGCAAGTTCTAATCACTGTTTCATGGGGTTGTGAAAGATTATGTATCATTTTTTCTGTTGATATTTGGAACCAAAATTTCAAAGAAGGGTACAATTAATGAACCCACAAAAATGCAACAAGCTCCTTCTTACCAATTACATGCATTGAGATCTCCCTTAATATTGACATCATCTGCGGAGGGGCTGACCAGTGGCCTACATCCCTCCTATGCTCCCACCTGAGATACACTTGTCTCTTCTCCTCCACACGTTTATAAGGATAACCAAATAACCACTAACACATCAGCTATGTGCATTAGCCTAGTTGGCTCAACTAATCATCTGGTTCACAACATCTGTGGCCTATGTTACTCCAAACAGAATATGGGTCATCTGCAAGGTCTAGAGTCTCTCCCCACCCCTACTCCACTTTGCAACAGTGGAAACCCAAAGTCCTGTTCTCAAGTTGGTATAATTTCTCTGACTACAGCCAGAAATGCCCTAAGATGTTGTAGAGTTGAGGCATATCCTGGGAAGGCCAGTGGGCTCCAACTCCGATAGGACACCTTTGTTGAAATTAGAGGAGGTGAATATGGCTAATGGTGAGACTGATCAGTTGTCACTACCTTATGATCCATGAAGAATGTCAATGGACTGCCTCAGTGTGGATGGAGACAGGCCACAGGATTGCTTTTCTCATAAGCAACATATGCACACGTTGTACTCAGAATTCCCATTTATTCTCCCAGACTGCAAAGGGAGGGGGACAGAAAAGGGGCAGGTCTTGGCACATCAGACTCGGATGCCCTAAAGGGGCAGAACTGTGACTCTTCACCCCATTGCGAACTGGCCAGTAGTTTGGTGTGGAAGTCAGAGAGAGCATTTGATTGCCACTACTTTGTATGTATGTGTGCGTGTGAGAGTAAAAGAGTGTTCCCTTATTACCTCTAGAGACACTGCGTGCATGTGTTCTCCCCAGGCAGAATGTCTCCAGTCAATGTAGGCATGATGCCTACACCCAAATGCAGCATTGGCTCTAGTAGCTGTGGTCTGGTCGTGTATGTTTATTTGCTTAGCCCAAGATATGTTCTCTACGAGGCAAAAATTAATTTGTATTGATTTTGAATAAGTAGGTTGTACCTTTCTGCTCAGGCTACATTTCTTTATACAAATATGTTTCTAAAAAAAGAAGGTCTGGGCATTTTTCCAATTGTCTGACTGTTAGGAGCAACCCTTGTGTATAAGAGATTTGTTATGGTCACACTAGCTTTTTGCCTCCTCTGAAATTTTTATTAATATGTGAAATTAGATCATAATTTGACAAAATAAAATTTAGTTTCATAGGGCAGTTATTTGGTCTATGCTTTTTGTGTGACTTCATATTATGGTGCAAATTATATTAAAAACTAGTTCTCCTTTATCATGTACAAAGAAAATTCAAAACATCAAACTGCACCAAGTTTCCATGTATTATTTATAATAACAAATGAAATAAACCACATTGTGTCAGATATGACAATTTCCTGTAATATCCTTGAAAAACCCTATTGAATTAAGTTTAAGAATCTTTGGAATCCATTGTCTTAAATGCAAAGGTTATGTATTATTGTGGTCCGGGATTGTATGTAACCTTTCTAGGGAGAAGATGGGACTATACTGAATGTGCCAGACAGGAATGAACTTTAGGGACAAACAGTGTCAAATGGTTTACCTGGGAATTGTCTAGTGGGAGGAGAATGCAGAGCTGGGAGCCTGCAGTGGGTACCCTGGGTGGCCCATGAGGGGGGAATACAGGTGCAGTTGCCCTGACTTGTGACGCACATAACAAATAAACTTGGCTCCACAGTCGTGATTATGAGTAGTGTGTGTCAGCTCTTGCTGAATGAGTTACAGCATGCGTCTGGTGCAAACGGTAAATGCATTCTCTCAGTTCAATAAAAGGTGCTTGCTTCCATGTGATATTCCCATCATTTAAATTAATGTTCTATAGAAAGCCATTACCAAAAAACAGCAGAGATGAAGGGGTCAAAAAAAGGGATTAAACTCTCACCACAGACTACAAAAACATGCTGCAGGATTTTGTACATTACAAGTAAAACAATCAAACTCTTTATTGCACCATATCCACAGCTCATGTCAATCAGTGTAGCTCCACTGAATTATGCTGATTGATGCCAGTTGAAGATCTGACCCTATTGTCCTCACAAATTCTAGATTACATAATGTTATGAATTCACAATAGTGTTCAGCAACATAGCAAAGCATGCTTTTCTAGGCAACAGTTTGCATTCCAGTTTCTTAACAGTCCTTTCTTCCTCCCTCCTATTTTCACATATAGTAGATAATGTTTTCATCCCTCAGCTCACATATAATACACATACATTACAACTAACATGGGACAATATGACAACATGCCATCCTACTTTCACTGGACATTCCACTGGACCACGTATATAGATGGATATGACTTTGTGCACAAATTGTTAATTTTATTATTAAAGTGATTTCTGGAAAACCACTTAGGAATCTATATTTGAGAGCAAATTCTCTGGGGATCCCAAAACAATACATTTTGAGAGAGAAGCTGAAAGGCCCTTCACAGAGCACTACAATTAGAACTGGGCCCAGTTCCCTGGCCTAACTACATCTCCCGTAAAGCAGCATGATCTCCCCCTTGTTGAACAGATGTGATGCATCATGGGAGTCATGTGATCGCAATGCACCATAGAAATGCAGTCCTGCTGGGAAGCCCAGCCTATAGAGAAGAATGAGGTCATGAGGCACTTGAACAAAACCGATCAAGAAGCACTCCAGCAGTTCAGAGGAAACCGATCAGCATCAAACCAAGCTGAAATGAGATGTTGTGATATGATTCACCCAACCAAATCAAAATGTTTCAATTTGAGAATGTTGAAGTGTTTCACTGACATTTCTGAACTGAAATTTTCAGAACTTTTTGTTCCATGAAAAATTTAGATAGTGACTTTTAGTGTCAACTTGGGAGGAAAGCCAAGTGTTATATTGAAATTCCCACAGGAGAGAAATTCTGATGTTTAGTCAGCTATAGTTACAAGTGACTATTTCATGAAACACTGATAGATGGACATAACACAATTGCATATTTAGCTTCTCTGAAAAAGAAGAATGGAAGACATAAGAAATTAGTAAGTTTTTTTACTCAGAGGTTTAAGGTCATTATTGTTATGGTGTGGATGGTGTATACAGTCTTGCAAGTTTCAGAGTGCAGCCGTGTTAGTCTGTATCCACAAAAAGAACAGGAGTGCTTGTGGCACCTTAGAGACTAACAAAATTATTTGAGCATAAGCTTTCATGGGCTACAGCCCACTTCATCGGATGCATATAATGGAACATATAGTAAGGAGATATATAAACACATACAGAGAACATGAAAACGTGGGAGTTATCCTACCAACTCTAAGAGGCTAATTAATAATATGCATCCTATGAAGTGGGCTGTAGCCCACAAAAGCTTATGCTCAAATAAATTTGTTAGTCTCTAAGGTGCCACAAATACTCCTGTTCTTTTTACAGTCTTACAAGTTATTTTTCTTAGTGTCTGAGCATTGCATAGTAGTTGAAGAAACACTATATTATAATTTTTTTTAGATAGGTTCTTTTGGGGAAGCAGTAGCAAATAGCAAGAGAGTTTGCTCTCTGCCCTAATCTAATTAGACTAAATTCTTGGGACTGAGTTGCTTCCTTCCAACAGGACACTGGTGTTGAGGCTGAAGTATCTGCATGCCTTTTGTGACTGCTTTTGTTCAGGGTTTGGTTTATTTAAAAAAAAAATTACACTAAGAAAATACCCAGATACTATATCACGGATTTCTCCTTCAAACCAACCTGAAAGGCTCTGACATCAGCTACTTCTTAGCAGAGGGATATATATCATAATATGGCAGTGAACAATGGAATAGACAACCAAACAAGAGTGCTCAGAGTTATAGACTGGCAGGGTAGGAAGCAAAATAGAAGGAATGAGCCTGGGAACAGTAATACTGATAAAGAGTCAGGGATGATAGTGAACAGCAAACTAGTCTGAGTTTGAAATATGTTATAGCAGCAAAATAGAACAATGCAATTTGGGACATCATAGACACTGTATGTCACTAGAATATAGCCTTTCGGTTCTGGGAATCTCATAACCAGAAATATATTGTCAAACTGGAGGGAACTGTGATACAAGGGTTTTGGGTGTAATAAAACTGACAGAGGGATACAAGTGAGAGAGGAAAGGAGAAAGATCAGCTAAGATGAGCTGGGGGTATAGAAATATTAGGTGGGCAGGGAGGGAGGAAGAGAATGATCCATCAGTAACAGGTGGATAAGGGAAAGAAGTGGAGAGGAGAAATATCT
This sequence comes from Trachemys scripta elegans, assembly GCF_013100865.1. Taxonomy (NCBI): domain Eukaryota; kingdom Metazoa; phylum Chordata; order Testudines; family Emydidae; genus Trachemys; species Trachemys scripta. Next base: position 220,824,168 of record NC_048299.1, on the reverse strand, counting down.
AGAGGACACTGGACTGGGAGTTAGCCTTGGTTTCTGTTCCTGGCCCTGTCACTGGCCTGCTGTGTGAACTTGAGCAAGTCACATCTCTTCTGTGCCTTTGTCTCCCCTCTCAACCTTTGTCTGATCTATCCAGAATGTTAGTCTCTGCCTTGAAGATCTGTCTCTTACAAATACACAGTAAGGTGCCTAGTACAACATGGCCCCCATCTCATTTGGGCATTTAGGTGCTACTACTACTACTACTATTACTACTACAACAAGACAGGAGATGAAAGATCAGGACTGAGGGGACAGGGAAGAAAAAGCGGCTTCAGGGAGGAAGGAAGGAGGAGCAGAAGAATAACCTGAAGTTCAGCTAGTCATGTTCTACTTTCCAAAATGAACTGTGGGAGTGGAAGGGCATGGCCGGAAACTCAGTACAACCACCCACAATCACAAAAGCAGCAATGTAACAAGGACTCTCTCCCAATACCACAGTGGATGCTAGAGAAACTAACTATTTTATTATAATTTATTATTTGTATTGCAGTAGCAGCTAAAGACCCCAGTCAGGGACTAAGCCCCATCATGCTAGGCACTGTACAAACATTGTGAAAAGGTAGTTACTGCCCCAAAGAGACAACAGGTATATACAACATACATACAGGTAAGGACCACAAGGTAAAAGTGAGATTATTACAATTAGAATAATAAGCAGTAGACACTTCCCATCAGCTGCCAAACCACTGTCAAGCACTTAGTAGGCAACACAGTGGAGGCGGATTTTAAAGAAAGATTTGAAGCAGGAAACTAAGGATAACAGTTTCAGGAACCCAACAAAAATGGTAGAAATAGTATATGTTGTAGCTGAAGGGTGTTATCCAAGCTAGTGGCTAGCTGTGCAGGAGTGTAACTGTCCCCCCGTTTGCCTGGGGAGACATCCACCCCTCCGCTCTATCTGTTTTGCAGGTATATTACATTCTCCAGAGCTGATGCCAATTGCATTGGCACCCACTGCCACATGCCTGCCTCTCCCCTCTCTCTCTCTCTCTCTCACACATGGTTTTTTTGCTTTCCAGATATTAACGTATACTTTCTAGCTATAAGAAACTGCATATTTTGAAGTTAATTGTTAAACATATTCATGACAGGATGATGACATGGCCTTTGGCTCCCCAAGGAGGCACTCGCTCACGTCATTAACCTAAAGTGTATCTGCAGCCCAACTTTTAGACATGCTGAGGAACCTCAACTCCCATCCACAACAACAGGAGCTGAGTCCGCTCATTATTTCTGTAAATCAGGTCATTATTTTTTGTTCAGAGGCTGTCAGTATAAAACTCAGTTTTTGAAAATGATGAACTGATTATTTGTTAACCACATAGTGCAAATCATAACTAAAAAAATAAACTTTATGATTGTTCTGGTGTATTTCCTGATCCCTTTTGGCGTTCAGTAAGAAGGTAAATAAAAGTACTCCAATAGATCAATAAAAAGATAATTATGTTTTCCCAGTTCAAGAAGAACCTGACCTTGGAAGTGCTTAAAGATGTAACGCACCTTTCAGGAAAGGGCATCAGGCCCCCTCAGAGACTTAATTCAAGGTATAATGAGCCGCACACAATATAAAAGATCAAAATAAAATGCTTCCAGCTGAGAACTGGATAAAGCTAGCAAAAAATCCTTGTATTTACATGGACATAGGAACACAAAGGGCTGTGAAAATGAAAACCTTTTCTTCCTACAATAAAGACTATAGCAAATGGAGCCTAAGATGTGTAGGAAATAACTATATTTTAGCCTTGCAGTTCAAACAGGAAGAATAATAATTAAAAACATTTATTCCAAACACATACTACATGTGGTGAATCCTACTAGGCATCACATTAATTGTTTTGTGATTACACATGAATTTCAATGGCCATGATTTTTAAAGCAAATTGGGAAAATTGGGAAAGGAAAGTGTCTTTTTGAAGGTCTAAATTTGTTCTGGATGTGGATCCATTTGGCTGAAGTTAATGTTAATATATTTTGCATTCATTACTTGATACTGAATAAAACTTATTAGAACAAATCAAACTAATAGCAGCTAACAACTTATTCAATGAATTTAGCTCTTTTATTTGGTTTGAAAATTGTCCATATGGCTTTTACAAATCAGTTCGTTAGGTGAAATTGTTCAATTAATGCTTTATGTGAACATATGTCCACCTTTTTACTAGCTTGTGAACTGTTCATTGTGATTTTTTTCCACCGTTTGTTATTCACGCTTTCTGATTGGTAAAAATAGTATCATGATATTGTTTGGTTACCTGATTGGATGACTAACTTTTATAGTTTCCAGCATGAAGACCCAACTATATATGCAAACTAATATTCACATGTGAACAAGTTCATCTGCATTTATAACAGGTACCTCATAATTTGTGAGTTAACAAAACCTCATCCATCCAAACATTCACAAACATCAAATAAGAAGGGGTTATGAACTCCACTGAATTAATTTCATCAGTTGTATCTGCAGGAGTTTATGGGGGTGGAGTTCTTTTGGCAGCATTGACAGTTGTCACTAGGAAAAGGCATGATGTGAAGCGAACCAATATTTTTATTATTTTGCAATACAATAGCATCTTTAGGCCACAGCCAACTTACAGCCCCATTCTAGAAAGCACTGTGCAAATGTACACCAAAAGACCATCCCTGCATTAAAGAGCTTACAATCCTAGCTAAAGAAAAGAGGCAACAGGTAGGTGAAATGAAGAAATGGGAATCCAGGAAGGAGGATGTAGTCACCACAGTATAAGCATGACTTTCTCGTAGGCTAACCATGTGAACAATTCACAAGCATAACATGGAGGTCTCTCATTGTTTTGACACAGTGTAAAGTATCAGACTGGACAAGTTTAGGAACTTGAGGAAGAAAAAGTATAATTGAACATGTTTCTCCCTCATCCCCTTCATGAATCGCACCTCACTACTCCTTTGCTCCTTTCAGCCACTCCCATCCTGTTGTCTCTTACATACAATCTCATATGCCTGGCATGCCCTCCACCTGTCCCTGAGGATCACTGTGTAACCATTACAATCCTACAATCCTTTACATCCTTTACAATCCTAACACAATACAATTCTAATATTTCCTGATGACTTATGTCTTCTTCTAAGCCCATGTCAGTGAGGAGTGGGGGTTGAAAGGAAGATAGATAACACCCCTTTTCTATCAGAACTTCTTGGTTTCTCAGTGCATCTTGCACTGTTTCCCATTTAAAGCCTTATCCAACTTCCATTAGGGTGAACAGGAGCCTTTGCACTTCCTCATATGGAAGCTGCATCCGTCCCATAAGACTCTTGAGGCAGGGACAATGTCTTCCTTTATAAACTGACTCTGTATTGATAATCATTCATAATAAAATGGAATTAGATCAAATACAACTTAAAGAAAACTACTCTCTGGAATTATGAATATTAGAACATAACCAGAGGAGCACTTTCAGGAACCTATAGAGGCTAATTAATACTGATTTAATTAGGATGTTTAGACAGGGCTGCCTATTGAGATACCTGACTTATCCAACTTCCCACAGGTGCCACTGTGCTACTTGACCTTAGGCTGGTTGTACCCAGACAGACGGTACCATCATGCACAGCTGTCTGAAAGCAGATGGTTTGTCTTGCAGGGGTTTGGAATGGAACACAAAAAACAGGCATATTTGGTTTCCACTGAGCACACTTCACACATTCCTAGTGTCACTCTTCTGTCTTTCATCTCCAGAGTACCAGCTTTATTTCTGGAGGTGACATGAACAGGAACCGCATCAGCTGATCAAGATTCAGTATTCCAGTCTCAGCATTTTAACAAGAGAAAATTAAGACTGTGTATAAATGAAACAGCTTATTACTCCAGTATCTGTTACATATTTTCTTGGCCTGGGGAAATACAATCCAAAACCCAAAATTAGTTTGCTTTTCCTTAACTATTCAGGTTAAAGCTCTTTAAAAAAGATCAGGAAATAACACAGGAGAAGCTGTATTTCATAATGTTTCCCTGAGGACAATGATAAGCTCCAGTCTTATCTGTTTTTCTGTTGTTTTAGAATGATTGCTCTGTTCATTATGTGGTTTGATGTTGTCATCCTAGCTTTCCTGTAGTCCCAGCTTGATCTGTTCACATACTTCTCTAAATTATTAGTTGCTCAGTTCCAAAAGGAAGCTGCTCCTCTCATTCAGAAACCAATGCCAGATTTCTGTATTAAGAATTTACAGTTCACAATAGTTATAGATTATGAAAACTTCAGTAAAGATAAATTATTAAGATGTATCTCACCTTAATAAAAAGGAAACAAGTGAACATGAAATATTGGGCAATGTGTGATCTCCACTGCATTGGAATGATAATGCAGACAAGGCCAAGGAGTGGAGAGCCAGATTCTCCCCTCTAGAAACAAAACCTTCTGAAACCTTTAGAATGGGGAGTGCTAGCTCTGCACCATTCTCCCCTATGCCTATTTCCACGGGTACACTCTATATTGGGGAAGGGTTAGCATTGGAGGAACAACAACTTTCCACTGACTCATCCCACTCTCTGCACTCTGCATAGGTTCCCAGCAAAAGTTAACACTTTGAATGTTGACTGTACCTTGTAGTGATTCCCCCAAGTCATGGTGACATGCTCCCCTCTGTCTTGTGAGACCATGTTGACAGTGGGTTATGGATGCAGTGTGGAGACTCAATTTGAATTGAGACATCTGTCCTTTTGTTCAAATGCACATGATTCCAAATTTGGGGGGTTTCTTGTGCCCCCCCCTGAAGATTATTCTACTTGTCACCCCAAATAATTTTCTGCATATTCTTTTTCCTTGTACAATTGTATGGATCAGGCAGCAATGGACATCCGAAAAGCTCTAAAGGGTACACAAGCATGTTGAGAAATAATCAAAAGAATTTGGAATCCTTGGCTAGACACAATGGGCTATAAAACAGGCTGCTCCTTTCATTGTACTACCTTTAGCACCGTGTGTGCATAAGGTACACCCCATTGTTAAAGGCATTGCACTGTTCCAGAGGAAGCTCCAGGAAGGTTTGTGCAATCCATCCCACACATCCACAGTGCACAGGGTGGGCACAGCATTTGCAATATCCTTTTAGATGGTATAGCCTGGCCCTTCTCTATATCCAGCTGACGCAGCAGGCCAGCATAAAGAGTTTCTTCCTTTGTCCCCTTTTGAGGGATTTGGTCACCAAGGGGTGCACAGAAAGAACAATCCGTGTTCTCTGCCAAGCAGAGGGACTCTGACTGTCCTATGTTTTTGTGCAGGATGCACAAAGGTGAAGGATCCTTGTGGGATGGGAGCACATAGTGAGCATGGAAGAGATAGGCACAATCTGGCCCCTGTAAAATTGAAACCCTGGTAACAATCTATATGATAATTCTCCTTATAATTTTCTTTATGGAAATAAGTATAAAAGTTTGTTTATGACCTGGGCTCTTAGTTCCAATCCATACTGGAGCTTCATACACAAAGCAGACACTCAGACCTCATGTTCCATGTGTTCCATTCCTACACATAGATTACAGTTCACATCAGAATGACTGTGCAACATTAGTAATAAATACAGCAATGCTGTTTCTAGTATATTGTACAATCACCCTTTTCTGCACACAAACACGCAGTTAAGATGCTATTGTGTTTTCTACTGCACACTCCCCTGAGCCATTGTATCTTTTGCGGAGCTACTCAAGCCATCATTAGAACTCAGGGTATGTCTTCACAGACCACAGTTCAGACTAAGGCTACATCTACACTACGGGGGGGACGGGGTAGATTTAAGATACGCAAATTCAGCTACGTGAATAGCATAGCTGAATTCGACGTATCGCAGCTGACTTACCCCGCTGTAGGGACGGTGGCAAAATCGACCTCTGCAGCTTCCTGTCGACGGCGCTTACTCCCACCTCCACTGGTGGAGTAAGAGCGTCGATTCGGGGATCGAGTGTCGTGTCCCGACGGGATGCGATAAATCGATCCCCGAGAGGTCAATTTCTACCCGCCGATTCAGGCGGGTAGTGTAGACCTAGCCTAAGGGATGTAAACTGCAGCATGCACTAGCGTGCTGTGCTGTAACTGCCTTGTGTAGACCCTGAACTTTTAGTTCATGCCCACAGGTCTAAATGGGGCAGCTACAGGGCAGCATGCTAGAACTACAATTCACACCCCCATAGTCTGAACTGCGGGCTGTATAGGCAAGCCTCAGTCATGTTCTTACTGCTGCAATGGAAAGTGTGCACTTTTACAGAAATAAAAGGCACAGAATAGCATGTTGTCTGTTTGTAGCATGCATGCTGCACACATTTGCTTTTCTTCCAGGGTGGCCATTCCCAGCACTGAACTCTGCCCTCCAGGAAGGATTAAAGACAGCAAGAAAAAAAATATGTAAACCTAATATGACAGGGCATTAAATATCATGTTAATATGCAGTGTCTGTCACTGATTAATTTTAATGCACATGCCCTTGGGTCACATCAACATCAGAGATAGTTTTCTGGGTCACTAAATTAAAAGGCATGGCAGTGTTCTCTTTTGACACAGAAGAAGTTCATTAAAATTATTTTTACAGCTATTGGAAAGTAATCTTGGTCAGAACAGATGCTTTGACTATTTCTTGTTCAAGTTCTGCTGACTTAGGTGGAGACTCATACTGAGACCAACTCTGCTAGTAAGAAGAATCATCAGGCTGGGAAATTAAACTAAATGAAAATTCTCAATTGAACTTGATTCTGCGGGTGTGAGCACAAGTTATTGATGATACCATCTGCTGACAATGGTGTTTCAATTCTTCTGTGGGTTTCTGAAGGATATAAAGCTACCACAGCACAGATTTATCATCTGAACAATATCTGTGGCCTATTTTGGATGATTAAGCCTTCCTTCTGAACAGTACTGTATTCCAGGTGACAATTTTGATGAATGGCCTGTCATATGGCGATGCAGTTAAAGAGCTGCTATAAACCTATCATCATGTGTTGTTTGTTGTGTTTGAATCCACCTGTACTTCTGTGATATTAAATTCATCTGTTTCCTGTCTCTCCAGCTGAAACAATCTCACAAAATGTTCGAATTTCCAAACATATATTTTGGTTATCGTTTAATTGGAAAGGACATTTTGCAGGACAAGCTAATTAACTTATTTTCACTAGTAATTGAACTAATTCAGTTGTTCTTAAGGATCTCAAAAAAAAAAAGATAATTAAACCTTTAATGCACTGTTACTGTCATTCTTCTCATGGATTACCAACAACACTTAACAGAAAATAAATCATTTTTTTTCAGGTTACCTGAATACATTAAAAAATTGTTGTTGTTGTTGGAGAGTACAAGAAAAATCGATTGCCACAGTGTAAACAAATATATTTGGAGACAAACCTAGGGTGAGGACAAACAGAGGATGTCATCATGTTTCTTTTATAGTTCTAGAAAATATCTGACAGAGGACTATGTACTTGAAATGAGACTGCTGGATTTACAGCCCTTCCCTCTCTAACCAAAACTCATGATCATGAATGCAATACTGATTTATCACTGGTCAGATCTCTCAGTCAATTGTACAGAAATCTGCTCTACATGAATGCCAGACATTAATAGGATGCAATGGGCAGAGAAGAAATGATGTTATTAAAATATATTTGACTATCATGCTAAACAGGAAGCTTGAATCAGCTGCTATTGAAGCCAATGGGAATTCTGCCATTCTTTTCTACTCTGCGGTTAGCCCCTGACATGACTAGACCTTTAAATAAAAAAGTAAGTATACAAGGCAGTAGAGGCATACATGGGATCTTGGCACAGGCTACATTAAGTTTTTTTCCTAGGTATCTCAAAAATGCTGTTGAAGCTCAAGGAGATGGAGTCTGTTTAAAATAAGGAAAATAAACTGTCCTAACAGATCAGCATTTCATTTGAGTCAAGGGTCATCACTGGGTTTGAAGAAGAGACAGTCATTTCACAGATGGTCACTTGTAAATAAACTTGTCTGGCAGATTATATGAGGTGTACCACAGTAGCTTCAAACTCATAGATAAACATTGTAGTAAAAAAAAAAAAAAAAAGACATTCACACTGTAAAACACTTTTACCCCCCATTTTTTGTAATGTTGTCTTTGCCATCTCTCTTCCTAACCAGAGACCTGATCCTGCAAACACTTACTCATATGAACAATTTTACATATGTGAGAAAGCCTATTGAATACAAAGGAGCTAATCACAGATCACACATAAGGGTCTCTATCCTTTTTCCATTTGCCAAATATTGATTGTTTTATTCTTATGTTTTTAAACAGCACAGGCTATCATCATTCTGTTTCATTTGCTTCCTTGTTTTGGCACCACTATCACCAGTGGTGTCTGCACAACTCTGAAGGTTAGGGCTCATTCATTAATCTTAGCCTTCTCTGCCAGCTGGCTGTAAAGAAGCAAAGCAACTGCAGTATATTGTAGGGTCTCACCTAAACACTGACTTTTTATTTTTTTAAATTATTTGCCATGTAGTGTAGTTGAACAAAAATGGACATTTAGGTCCAAATTTGAGACCTTGACTAGACCTCTATTTCTGCAGGAACACAATCACAAATGCAAATATGTGAGCATAATTTTATGCTGATCGTTAATTGTGCCAGCTAATTAGGCCATTGTGAACCTCTAAGCCCTAATTAGACAACCCAGCCTCTGATTTGAGGGTCTAAGTGACTGCATAAATAATTGCAGGTGTAAATAGTGTACTCACGGTGATTTCTGCTTGCAAAATTAGGTCACTGTCTGAAAATATGGCCTTAATAAACCAGATTATTTCCCACCGGATTTTAACAATTTAAAGGTAAAACGGGTTGTGAAGGATGAACTATTTGGCAGTGCCATTTATTATAATATAATAATAGTGATAGTATCACAGTAGTGCAATAGGAGTGTGATACACCAAAGTGTTGATATCTTCCTTTCTGTCCCTAATCATATGACATGGGTCCAGGTTACAAACAGAAATGCCTTGTCACATGGTAAGGGTCAGTATCCATGGGCTTGAGGCTACATTGCAAGTAGGGATATTGTTCTATACTAATGTATGTTGTACATTACTAATGAGGTATTCTACAGCAGCGGTGTCCAACCAGTGGCCTTTGAAGGTGACTGCATTGAGAAGCTTGTACCTTACTATTAATTGAAATAATTGCACCTTGCAGCTGTTAAATGGAAATGTTTGAATCAGTAAAGGGAGGAAACTTAGAAGGTCCCACTTCCCACCTCTTCACTTTGCATAGGCCAGGAATGCTCCATATACCTGCTAGCACTTCTCTACTGCAACTATTACTTCACAGGCCATTTGGTGCATCATGCAGGAGGGAAGAAAGTAAATCCTTTTGACTGCTTCATTGTCTGTCTATGTGCTATGGCATCCTCAGGAAGATTAGGACAGGAGCTTGACTAGCCCTGAGTGAGATTAGGAGAGTGCCTAGTGAAAGAATGTTCCTGTCCTCAACATATTCACCTCTGAGCAACACAAGAGAGGAAAAAAGAGAAGAGAAGCACTAAAAGTCGGGGGAGGGGCAACCTAACTATGGTCCCCTATTATTATTTGTATGCAGTAGCATGTAGGAGGCTCCACTCATAGACTAGATGCTGTACAAACATAAGAAAGATGGTCCGTGACCCAAAGAGCTTACAATTTAAGTAGTCCCCATAGTGACCAGCAGGGCCAGCTCCAGGCACCAGCAAAGGAAGCAGGTGCTTGTGACGGCCAATGGAAAGGGGCAGCACGTCCGAGTCTTCGGCGGCAATTCGGAGGCGGATCCCTCAGTCTCTCTCTTCCTCTTTGAGCTACCACCGAAGTGCCGCCGAAGAGGAAGAGAGGGAGCGAAGGACCCGCCGCTAAATTGCCACCGAAGAATGAAGCGGTGCGATTGAGCTGCCACCGAAGTGCCGCAGATCGGCTTTATCTCCCTCACCCCCGCCCCCGCCTTCGCCGCTTGGGATGGCAAAAAAACTGGAGCCGGCTCTGGTGACCAGCATATTCCAGCCACTCCCTCACCCCACTCTCTGCACGAGGGGCTGCAGGGAAGGATGTGTACAAGATGACTAAGGCCATTGGGGGATCCCCAATGCTAACTGATGCTAAGAAAGCAGAATAGGACAGAGAATCTGCCATAAGGAATTATCTGTGGCTCCTTGATTTTTTTAAATAGTATGTTTGGGCCTAAACTAGAAAGCATGGGGCACCATTGTCCTACAATGTCTATAAACAGATATGCACCCAGACTGTTCACTTCACACTTAATCTCTGGGACAGTTTCCTCAGCAGATGGAAAGAGAGGCCTATCCCAGGTTCTAGAGCAAATATTTTCAATCCTTGATGTTTAAAATGCCTAAATATGGATTTAAGTGTTTAATTTTAGGCTGCCAAGTTTGAAAATTTGACAAAGGTTTCTTTCAAGGTATTACAACCTACATATTTTCCCAGAGAATTCCCTCCCCAAATTAAAAATCATTTCAAGCCTCTTTACTGAGGCCCTTCACTGCTCTTGACTAGGGCATCTAGCAGGCTGCTGCCAGCTGTTGAGGCACCAATTTAAAAGAAAAAAGAAAAGAAAATAATTAGTAGCACTGCTATTCCACAACCCCTGATTTCCAAAGGTAAATAGACATTCAAAAGTGCTGGACTGTCACAGAGCCATTTCTTTTTTAAAAGCAACAATAAGTATTGTTCTCACTTGCAGATGACTGGTCTGTCAGCCATTCAGTCACCATGGATACTAGCGCTGCTGCTGCTCATTTCCCATAACTGGTCTGCATGCTCTTATCGCATCGCCCCACATCAATTCCTGCCACCAGCAGGGAAGTTTATATTTAGACCAAATTAATATCAGCCAAATAAAACCACCCCATTTTATCCTCTTTGTATTGATTTTTGTGTTGTCATTTTATTTTGTGTCACAGACCGTGGGTCCTTCTTTACAAATTCCCATGACTTGATTTCTTATTATTATTCTTCCTCCTCTCACAAAAGCAAAGGCTGGTATAAAAGAGAATTTAGTCACTATTGCTCTCACTGCAGGTGGTTTCACCTGCTCTTGTCTTTATCCCTTGCATGTTAATTTGGAAAGGGAGAATGGCAATGAATTAAAACAATCAAATGAGAAGTTAAATGTCAAAGTTCTGAATCTCTTCCCAAAATAGCCTTAGTGCTGACTAAAACATATTTAATTTAATCTCGTCTCATCTGTACCCAATTCCTTCTTCTTACAGTAAACTTAGAAGAATGTAAGAGGTTTTCAAATAAACATAGGGCATGGTCCTCTCTCAAGCAAAGCTCCTATTGAAGTCAATGGGAATTTTGTCAGTGTATGGAGTGCAACATCAGGAAAACAGTCATAAAAGCCCACAAGAAATATATTTGTTAATGGTTTAGCTAAATTCTAAACTTGCTTATTATTGTTTCATATAATGAAGGTACTTGATTGGCCTCTGATACCATCATCATGATGGTTTCTGGAATTCTGGCACAGCAGAGTTCAAAATAGGAAGATAAGGGAAGTATAGCTTGGGAAGATTGCATTGTTCAGGTGATACACAATGTTTAGATGCCACATACCAAGATGTCTAATAGTTACATTCTGTGCAGAAAAGACATGTAACTCAAACATCATCTCAGTTCATTTTAGGATGGTTTTCTTCATAAAAGGAAAAAGTACAAACTTCTTGAAGGTCAAAACATGAGGTAAATGGATTTCAAAACAGTGACATGCAATCATAGCAAAGTTCTAAATATTGCAACCCTAGGGGATACAATCATGGACAGAATTTAAAAACTAGCATGGCAATTTTGACCAAATTCTACAAAGAAAATGCCTAGTCTTCCATCAGTAGAAACAATGCGGGGGAGGATGGGGAAGTTAATTAGTTTATTCATGGTGCAAGCTAAATATATCTTCTGTTTAGCCAGGCCTTTTCTTTTTTTTTAAGTGTGCCTTAACCTTGCCTTATATAAAACATTGTAATTAAAACAAATAAAAATACCAACTGCTACTTTTGTAAACAAGGGCCTGGCCCTCAAATTCTTACTCACACTAGCAGCCCAACTGAAGTCTTAACTGAATTCTACTCATGTGATTAAGGATTTGTAGGCCCTAATTTTTAATTTAGCCATTCTATCTGTTTTCTGATGTCTGCATTGTTAAATAGACTCTAGGCAAGAAGGCTTTCAAAGGTCCCTCCCATAAGAGAGGCAGCAGACCCCTTTCCACAGCCTTTGGAAGGGCAGAATGATAGGAAGTGTAAAATCACTGTCTGGTTATTGCTCTTCAACTTTCTTCATAGCATGAGGTAAGAACTCAGTTCTCAAACCAAGGACAGAGGGGACCAGATCTCATCATCAACAGGGACTAACCCTAGTCATGACCTACAAAGCCCTAAATGGCTTGCACTCGATCTCAGAGTTTGCTTCACCTTTCCACAGCCCACCATAGCAAATATGCTTCTAAGGAATGCTGGCCCCTAATAAGAGATTGACAATAACAAGTCTAGTGGAAGATAAGACACAAGCTGTGAGATAAACCTTATTCAAACAAAACTCCATTTGCTATCAAATGATACTGTCTTTGAATTACCAAGCCAGATTCTTAGTGCCCAGAGAAGGCACTACCACAATACCAATGATGATGATAATAGAGTACAGTTCAGCTGATCAAAGTTTAAGGCCTTTTAGTTTTCACACACTGTCTTTAAGGCATTGTCTTGGTCACATTTTTCAGGTATTTTCTTCCCCATATAAAATATAAATTTTGATATATTTTTTAAATATTCCCTTAATTTCCCTTGTTTATTTTTGCCTCTGTTTTCTTCTTCATTGCGGAGAATCCTGCTGTGGGAAGTAAACAGGTAGAATCACTGATTTCTACTTGGCAAAGAGAAATGACCAAACCACATCACACACTGTCAAATTCTTCACTCAGTTATACATATCCACACTGGAGTCAAGTTTATGGAGTTAAAATTTGACCAAAAAGATGGTCACTTATTAACAACTATTTCATCAACTCCTATAATGTTCTAATACATGGAAATTGCTGAGAAATAAGACCTTGGGTCTGAAGTACTAGATTAGGGACATGATATTGATGATCATTTTTGTACATAAACCAGTGGTGTTTAGAGCTTCTGTACCTGCTAATCTTCTGTCTATGACATTAAGTCACGCCAATGAAAGATGGTTCTGTGAGGAGGATTCTGCCCAGTGAACTCAAACTACAGAGTTCATTTTACTCAAAAGGATTTCTAACAATAGGGTGGTCAGGTGTCCGGTTTACAACTGGAACCCCCGGTCGAAAAGGAACCCTGGCAGCTCTGGTCAGCACTCCTCACCGGACTATTAAAAATCCAGTTGGTGGTGCAGCAGGGCTAAGACAGGCTTCCTGCCTGTCATGGCTCCGCACGGCTCCCGAAAGCAGCGGCATGTCCCCCCTCTGGATCCTAGGCATAGAGGCAACCAGGGTGCTCCACGCGCTGCCCCTGCCCCAAGTGCCGGTTCCGCTGCTCCCATGGGCCATACCCCTTCCCAACCCCCTGCCTCAGGCCAGAGCCCCCTCCCATACTCCGAACCCCTCAGCTCCACCCCCCAGCCCAGAGCCCCCTCTTGTACCTCAAATTCCTCATCCCTGGCCCCACCCCAGAGCCTGCACCCCCAGTCGGAGCCCTCACTTCCTCCCACAACCCAACCGACTACCTCAGCCCGGAGCCCCCTCCTGCACTCTGAGCTCTTCATTTCTGGCCCCAGCCCGGAGCCCAAACCTCGAGCTGGAGCCCTCACCCCCTCCCGCACCTCAACCCCCTGAGCCAGCCCGGTGAAAATGAGCGAGTGAGTCAGGGTGGGGAAAGCGAGCGACAGAGAGAGGGAGGATGGAGTGAGCTGGGTGCGGGGCTTCTAGAAGGGGAAGGGGAGGAGCCTCAAAGGAGGGATGGGGTAGGGGGTGGGGCAAGGGCGTTCAGGTTTTGTGTGAGTAGAAAGTTGGCAACCCTATCTAACAATCATCTGCTTTCCTACCTTTCAAGCAATCTGATCATTTTATTTTCACAAGAGTCCATAAAAGAGACTTTCACAAGACATGAGAAAGTCAAACAAGTTTAAGTTGAATTGTGTTTAAAATGATTTAGTTAAGTCAGTGCCCACCCTAGTGTGGACACTTATTTCTGTTTAAGATTGGCTTCTAGCAGCTTAGCTTGGACAGATTTCTAATTGACATAGAAACTAAAACAAGCCACTCTTACCGCAAAATAAGTGTCCACATGGAAGTTTGCACTAGTTTATCTAAATCAGTTTTTTAAAAAAATATCACACCTTCAGTTAAATTGGTGCAGCTTTCTCAGGTAGACAAGGAGTTCCTTAGTCTCTGCCACTGATTCTAGCCATATTAGTCTCAGGGTATGAGAGACTCAAGGTAGGCGAGAAACTACCTTTTATGGGACCGAATTCTGTTGGTGAGAAGACAGACAAGCTTTCAAGCTACACAGAGCTCTTCTTCAAGTCTGGAAAGCTTACAGAGAACTCTTCCGAGACTCGAAGAGCTGTGTAACCTCAAAAGATTGTCTCTCTCACCAACAGAAGTTGGTCATAAGAATGGCCATACTGGGTCAGAGCAAAGGTTCATCTAGACCAGTATCATGTCTTCCAACAGTAGCCCAGAGGGAATGAACAGATAATCATCAAGTGATCCATTCACTGTCATTCATTCCCAGCTTCTGGCAAACAGAGGCTACGGACACCATCCCTGCCCATCCTGGCTAATAGCCATTGATGGACCAATCCTCCATGAATTTGTCTAGTTCTTTTTTGAATCCTGTTATAGTCTTGGCCTTCACAACAGGGCCGGCTCCAGGCACCAGCAAAACAAGCTGGTTCTTGGGGCGGCACATTTTTAGGGGCGGCATGGCCAGCGCCAGAATGCCGCCCCTAAAAATGTGCCCCGGCCGCCCTAGCTCACCTCCGCTGCTGCTGCCATGGCGCGCGAAACAGCTGATTCACGCGCCCCTACTCGCCCTCCCTCCCAGGCTCTCAAACCTGGGAGGGAGGGGGAGCAGCGGCGCGCGAATCAGCTGTTTTGCGCGCCGCGGCGGCTCGGGGTCTCCCCCTCCCTCCCAGGCTCTCAAACCTGGGAGGGAGGGGGAGATCCCGAGCGGCCNCTCCCCCTCCCTCCCAGGCTCTCAAACCTGGGAGGGAGGGGGAGACTCCGAGTGGCCGCAGCGCCGCGCCACTTCTCCCCCTTCCTCCCTCCCTCCCGCCTAGGCTTGAGAGCCTGAGGAGAGGAGGCGGGGCTGGGGATTTGGGGAAGGGGCGGAGTTGAGGCGGGGCCGGGGATGGGGTAATTAAATAAGGCGGAGGGGCGGCCAAAATTGTTTTTGCTTTGGGCGGCAAAAATCCTAGAGCTGGCCCTGCTTCACAACATCCTCTGGCAAGGAGTTCCACAGGTTGACTGTGCGTTGTATGAAGAAATACTTCCTTTTGTTTGGCTTAAACCTGTTGCTTATTAATTTCTTTTGGTGACCCCTAGTTCCTGTTTTATGAGAAGGAGTAAATAACACTTCCTTATTTGCTTTCTCCACACCAGTGGACCACCACTATTTACGTCTCTCCATTCTGAAAACCAACCATTTATTCCTACCCTTTGTTTCCTATCTTTTAACCAGTTACCAATCCATGAGAAGACCTTTCATCTTATCCTATGACAACTTACTTTGCTTCAGAGCCTTTAGTGAGGGACCTGGTCAAAGGCTTTCTGAAAACCAAATACACTATATCCACTGGTGTCAAGTATCAGAGGGATAGCCGTGTTAGTCTGAATCTGTAAAAAGCAACAGAGGGTCCTGTGGCACCTTTGAGACTAACAGAAGTATTGGGAGCATAAGCTTTCGTGGGTAAGAACCTCACTTCTTCAGATGCAAGTAATGGAAATCTCTAGAGGCAGGTATATATCAGTGTGGAGATAACGAGGTTAGTTCAATCAGGGAGGGTGAGGTGCTCTGCTAGCAGTTGAGGTGTGAACACCAAGGGAGGAGAAACTGTTTCTGTAGTTGGATAGCCATTCACAGTCTTTGTTTAATCCTGNTCAGGATTAAACAAAGACTGTGAATGGCTATCCAACTACAGAAACAGTTTCTCCTCCCTTGGTGTTCACACCTCAACTGCTAGCAGAGCACCTCACCCTCCCTGATTGAACTAACCTCGTTATCTCCACACTGATATATACCTGCCTCTAGAGATTTCCATTACTTGCATCTGAAGAAGTGAGGTTCTTACCCACGAAAGCTTATGCTCCCAATACTTCTGTTAGTCTCAAAGGTGCCACAGGACCCTCTGTTGCTATATCCACTGGATTCCCCTTATGCACATGCTTGTTGACCCCCCCTCAAAGAATTCTCGCAGATTGGTGAGGCATGATTTCCCTTTACTAAACCTATGTGGACTCTTCCTCAACAAAGTAGGTTTATCTATATGTCTGACAATATTGTTCTTTATTATAGTTTCAACCAGTTTGCCCAGTACTGAAGTCAGGATTACAGGCCTGTAATTGCCGGGATCACCTCTGGAGCCCTTTTTAAAAATTGGCGTCACATTAGCTATCCACCAGTCATTTGGTACAGAAGCTGATTTAAATGATAGGTTACAGACTACAGTTAGTAGTTCTGCAATTTCACATTTGAGTTCCTTCAGGACTCTTGGGTGAATACCATCTGGTCCTGGTGACTTATTACTGTTTAGTTTATCAATTTATTCCCAAACCTCCTCTAATGACACTTCAATCTGGGACAGTTCTTCAGATTTGTGACTTAAAAAGAATAGCTCAGGTTTGGGAATCTCCCTCACATCCTCAGCCATAAAGACCGATGCAAAAAATTCATTTAGTTTCTCCACAATGGCCTTATCATCCTTGAGTGCTTCTTCAGTATCTTGTTAATTCAGTGGCCTCACTGGTTGTTTAGCAGGCTTCCTGCTTCTGGTGTACTTAAAAAATTTTTTTGCTATTACTTTCTGAGTCTTTGGTCCCATAAAAAATATTACCTCACCCTTCTTGTCTCATGGACTGTTTGAGATATTTTAAGGGAATGAAACTGTAAGAGTTTGAGCTTTAATTTAATTTGACATTTATTGGCTGAGTTAAACTACAGTTTCAAAATTGATAGTCTGTTCTGCTACTTGTTATTTCCATTATATGGAAAATCTCAAACATTCCTTATTTTTCTATTTCAAGGTGACATTTTAAAATAGTGAATCCTTGTAAATCTCTTAGGTATATCAAAAAAATATAAGTGGTACATTTCATTATCTTAAAGCAATCTACGTTTGTTATGAGTTGTATCTTCCAACTTTGATCCCTCCCAATGGTTCAACACCTTCTTTAATGAACACTGAGGCATTTGGCTGAAACCTCTGGTCTAATCAAAGAGTGCTGGGGTGATGTTATTTAGATTTACCATTGTTTTTAAGGGAAGGATCATCCAAGAGTTCTCAAATCCTTTTGTTTTCAACCCCAAGATTTATCCTTGATTGAAAGATACCAGCTTTGACAATGACTCAAACTTTGAAGTCAAATTGCATGGGATATAAGTCAATACAGAATTTGGCCCAAGTGTAGGAACTTCCTATTTATCTGCAGCTTTAAATCACAGGCTTCTAAGAGTAAGAATCCAGGGTATGTGAATGACCCATGAAGCCAGTCTCCCACCCTGAAGTATAGAGTCATATTCAGAAGGAGTGGGGGGGGGGGAATCTCATGATAATTCTGTGGCAGCTCCTGACACTACTGTTGCTCTGTTATGAGAGAGCCAAGCCCTGATCATAATTTCCAGACCCTAAATTATCAGTATTCCTTCTTCAAAGAAGCCTGTCTTTGAAGTTACATTCAATTGGTTCATGTATCAGAGTCAAGTTATCAATAATTACCTGTTTAAGTTTTCCACTGCAATGATAGAACATTTAACTTAAAAATATATATCTTTCCTGGAAGCTGAGACTTTTAACCCTATTTAAATAAAGCCAGTAAAACAATGTAAAGGGAAAGAGGAACATAATTTGTATATCATGATTACCCACAGGGCAAGCTTTCAGTCTAGAGTAATTAGTCTTATACATAGACTCCTAGCCAAATAAATTAACAGTTTCAATTTTCTCTGATTTTTCTGGATGAAGGACAAACAATACATTTAAACATACATTTAAAAACAAAAATCCTTGTGTACATGCCAGTTCACTGTTAGGCTAAAGATATGCAACTGAGTTCTTAGCACACCTGTCACTGTATCAATAACCATGTAAATAAAACCGGCTATAAGAGCGGACCCTATTGAGAACATCCACATATAGAATCATAGAAATATAGGGCTGGAAGGGACCTTGATAGGTCATCTAGCTCAATCTCCAGAAAATAACTGAGTTATGTATAGTTCAAAATCACTGGGGCAGTAGGCTAACACTTGAGACCTTTTCAATTGTTTCCTTTAAAAACAACTGTACTCAACATTTCATAAAAATAATTCTATGGATCACAGCTGAGCACATTTCCAGCTCCCATGTATATAATCAAAGCCCTTCTGTTTTGTTCTTGAACGAAGCTGGTAGAGTTACAACTAATTCATTATTTGACCCTAGCTCAGAATCCCAAAGCAAATCAATTCATAATTAAATAATCTACACTGTCTAGATAACAATCATATTTACAAAAAGAAGAACAGGAGTACTTGTGGCACCTTAGAGACTAACAAATCATATTTACGACTTCTTCCCCATGTTAATATCATTTTAAAATTATTCCGCTTTAGTAACTCAAAGTCTAATTTACTTTTCACCACAAACTATTCTTTCACTTTTTGCACTTCATGAGCTGGAGCAAGTCATTTTCACTTTCTAGTTATGGAATAAAAGCATAATGCTGTTTGCCAGTATTTGGGTCTGTACATGGCTAAAGCAAAGTGATTTAAAAAATTCACATTGAGGGGTGGTTTTTTTTGTCTTTTGTTTGCAGTATTCACTTGTTTCTCCTGGGGAAAAAATTCCCACCTTTTTCTGGTTAGGAAAGATGGTATAATCAACATACTCCTGGCAAGTTACTATAGAAATTGTGGCTGTCCTCACAAATTGAATTATTTTACTTTAGTGTCACAAACATCATACACAGCCACACGTAAGAACTCCACTGCACCCCTGATCTGCACAAAACTAATCAGAAATACATGCTCATATTGAGGGAGAAGAGAACACAACAATTGGTTGCATTCTTTAAGAACCTTTTTGAAGCCATCAAGAAAAGCCATTGGGGAAAAAACATATTTGCAGTCCAGAGTTCAGAAACAAAAATAGGTCTCCTTATTGAATCTGCTATCCACTTTTCTACAGCTGCATCTTACTACAAAATTTAGCAACTTCTAACTGAAAGTCAGTGTGTGTGTGAGCAGAGTAGAGTGTGTGTGTGGTAGAGTCAGAGGATTAGAATGACTAAAGCCAAGGGGAATCTTTCCACGGACTTCAATTGACTAGACTGGGACCTTGGGGACAGATTTATAAAAAAGTTATGATTTAGCTGGATTAAGCAGATTATGCCCCTATTAGATACCTATCTGATTGTTTAGGTGCCTTTATAAATCTGGCCCAGAGTGTATATCTGTTAAAATAAATAACCGTATAGCTTTCTTTGATAGGGTAACAAGCCTTGTGGTTGGGGAGTGGGGGGGAAGCGGTAGAGGTGGTATATCTTGACTTTAGTAAAGCTTTTGATACTGTCTCACATCATCTTCTCATTAACAAACTAGGGAAATGCAACCTAGATGGAGCTACTATAAGGTGGGTACAAAACTGGTTGGAAAACCATTCCCAGAGAGTAGTTATCAGTGGTTCACAGTCATGCTGGAAGGGCATAACGAGTGAGGTCCCCCAGGAATCAGTTCTGGGTCTGATTCTGTTCAATATCTTCATCAATGATTTAGATACCAAGCTGGGAGGGTTGCAAGTGCTTTGGAGGATAGGATTAAAATTCAAAATGAGCTGGAGAAATGGTCTGAAGTAAATAGGATGAAATTCAATAAGAACAAATGCAAAGCACCCCATTTAGAAAGGAACAATCAGTTGCACATATACAAAATGGGAAATGATTACCTAGGGAAGAGTACTGCAGAAAGGGATCTAGGGGTCATAGTGGATCACAAGCTAAATATGAGTCAACAGTGTAACACTGTTGCAAAAAAAGCAAACATCATTCTGGGATGTATTAGCATGAATGTTGTAAGCAAGACATGAGAAGTAATTCTTCCGCTCTACTCAGGGGTGAAAGTGAGCCGGTACGGGTACTGGTAAGAACCCGCACCGGCCGGTACCCAGCCCACATTAAGGTGCTGCCGCGGCAGCGCTTTAATGTCCTTGCCCCTTTTGCCTCCCCAGTTGGCGGCCCTGCTGGTAGGGTCTCTACCAACAGGGCCGCTGACGGGGGCGGGGAAGGCACAGCAACGTTAAAGCACTGCTGTGGCAGCGCTTTAAGGACTGTCCTTTGCTGCGGCAGCGCTTTAAGGATCCTCAAAGCACTGCCGCGGCAAAGGACCGTCCCTAAAGCACTGCTGTGGTAGCACTTTAACATTGCTGCCCCTTACCCCCGTCGGCGGCCCTGCTGGTAGGGTCCGTACCAGCAGGGCCACCAACAGGGGAGGTAAAAGGGGACGTGATATTAAAGCACTGCTGTGGCAACGCTTTAAGGAGGGTCCTTTGCCGTGACAGCGCTTTAACATTGCTGCGCCCGCTCCCCCACCCCCTGTCAGTGGCTCTGCAGCGCTTTAACATCCCTGCCCCTTTTGCTCCCCCTCGGCTGCCAATGGGTGGGGGGGGGAAATGGAGCAGCTGTCCTGGGGCCGGCGATTTATCCAGAGCCCAACAACCTCCTCCGCTGCATCAGGATGTGTGGTGGAATTAGCCAGTATGAACTCTGGGATGAATCTAGCCCTAGGTTGTACATGCACATACAATACAAAATTCAATTATAATGAAATACTGTAAAGATAGGACCCATGTCATACCCAGTGCCCATGAAATAATTTTTCTCTTTTGTGGAAACTTTGTTGTTTCCCATGGAGCTATGGGGCTTGACAAAGTCCCTAAAAGCACACAGTTATCCTTTTGGCAGGACTGAATGGAATTTTCTTCAGAGCCATCAACTCGACTCCTAAACTGGCCAGAGTACTCATTACTGAGTAATGGAAAGCTGTTCCTCTTTCAGAAGAATAAGCGCAATGCACCCACTGTAACTCCAGCCCTGCTAATCCATGGAGTGAGCCCCAAATTTCCTACATGACGGGGAGAGCACTCACTAAGGACCAGATCTAAAGTCAATGGAAAGATTTCCACTAATTTTATTTGGTTTTGGATCAGATCTTAACATCACAACACCAGCTGTACAATACATGGGAAAATATGTATGATATTTAATGTCTTACAAAAGAAGATGACTGCAATCTGCTTCTTTTTAATATGGCTTTGATGTCTCCTAGCATCGTCCCATTGCAGCCTCACTTGGGCAGTGTTAGGAAGTACCTAAATTCTAGTTCTGGTCACTCTCAAATCCCCAATATTCAAATTCGTCCCTTTCATGGAAAAAGAAGGTTAATTAAAAAGAACTCAATGACCTCTCGAGGTCCCTTCCAGCCCTAGAATCTATGAATCTATGAACCATGTGAGACACTCAGATACAGATTCTTAACATCCTCTCCAAAATAGAAAAAACAAAGAATGAAAAGTGGACCCTACTACAGTCTTTGCAGAGGCTAATCGGTAAAGGTTTGTTTCACGTTCCTGGAGTCTGATGTATATGGCATGTCAGTCCCATGAAGGAACCTCAGGGAAAACCTAATAACTTACCCACTCATACTGAAAGAGAGAAGAGCATGCCATGTCTTTTATTCACATGTCTTCAGCATCTCATTTTTTATTTGTTAGATTACCAAGTGTGGAAAATCTTTGTGACATCCGCTCTCTTTTCTCTTTGCATATCATTCATCATTTGACCAATGTGCACTTTGAACAGATTCCAAAATGGGCCAAATTTATCTCAGGGCCAAATTCATCCTTAGTCTTCAAGACAGAGTAGATCCAAGAATGAAATAACCCCCTCTTTATTAATTTCAATGTACTTTATACAAACAGCACTGAATTTTGGTAAAAATTAATGCAAATACTACTTTATTGTTAAAGCACAATAGGGTCATTCAATTTTACACTTTAACTATGTGAAAGAAAAAAGCAACAGGATTATATTTAGTTTGTATAATTTAAATTAATTGACTAATGTAATATTTATCATCGACCCTTATTAGAATTATATAAAGATACCTGTTTTGTTTCAAATGTCTTCAATATTTTCACTCTGAGGTTAGATCCAGATTACTCCTTTACACAAGAAAGCTAAATTGACATCTGTTAATGATGCCAGTCCTTACAAATTCAGCTGTACTGCAGTTTCCTCATTGCAGACAGAATTTAGTGCTTCTTGTCTCCTATACAAATGCCACTTCCAAAAGTTAAAAGTCTTACAAAAATCATTAATGCACTTGTTTGTACGTGAATAATTTATTTACTTCGTGGTCCACCTACCAATTTTACTGACATTTAAATGTAGTCTAGTCTCTGGCATACTGACATTAATATTAAAGAAAAGTAAAACTAGGACAGAAGTCTGTGTAGCATTAATGAAATCCTTATCAAGCTGAAGTATGTTTCTATTGTCAAAATTAGCAATGCAGAAATGTTAATAGGGTTCTCTAAGGATTATAGTAGCATATTCTACTTTGCTAGATTTTTTTGGTGTTACTATGACTACTGTAAACCTTGCTCACAAAATACTGACTTAGCAAATTTGTAATCTTTGAAGTAAGCAGCATACTTATCTCTACGTAGATGTGACATTATATTAAATTAAAATCAGATAGAAAAATATATTAAAACTCCCTCACATATTTTTAACATAAAATGACATAAAATGATAGCACATATTGGAAGCCAAATCCTCTTTGAATTAGTCCCAATGCCTTCAGAGGGACTACTCACTTGAGTAATGTGAATGGGATTTAGCCCCTGAAAAAAATCTTTACCTTTTGCTGCGACCAATATATTTCATACTAAAGTAATCTGAGGTTCTTTTCATAATCCTAATATCTACAGCTGCTATTTCTAAGGTCAGTGGTTCACTTTCCAACAAAGCATGTTAGACTAACAGCAGCAGCATCACTGACCAGTGAGCTTCTGGGTTTTGAATGCAGGATGCTATACATTATGTCATGGATTAGCACAATCAATTATGTGTGATTATTGCAAGGCTTTATTGAGAGAAAGCCTGTAGCCATTGGCACTCTGTCAGTTGGCTTTTAGAGAACATACAGCAGGAAGAAAGGTAGATAAATGGGTAGTAGCTTTGTACATGGGAGTAAAGAGAAACAGAAAAAGATGAGAAACTATAAAGAAAGGAGAAAACCCTTAGCCTTGGCAAGTGTTTCCTATAAGGCACTCTTATCTATCAGCATAATGGGACTGAAAGGAGGGTCAGCTTGGTCAATGACTATCAGGGAGTGCTTTGGCAGCTAAAACTTTCAAAGCTCCAATATATGAATATGGAGGAGAGAGAGATTATTTTTAAAGGATCTAAGGATCCATTTGTATACCTCCTTCAGGGCATATCAACCCCTTTAATCTCCCTTATTTATAAAAATAATTCACCTTTACATGGTGGAGTAAGGGTTCTTATATTTATAATCGGGGGTATTCTCAAACAATTCTTGACTGGGCTATAGAAATATAAAGAAAAGCTGAGTGGTTGTGTCTTAGATAAACTGTGAAAAAAAGACAGCCACCAATAAAGAGAGAGGTATCCTCAGGGCCCGGTATAAATATATTATAAAAGCGCTGAAATATAAGGCAAAAAAAACAAAGCAACAAATTAAAAATGTAACATAGCATTAAAAACACTTTTTTTTCTCTGAGTAGGTTGAAAACAGTGGAATAATTTAAGAACAGTTTGTTTCACAGTGGGAGGCATCCTTTAAGCAAACTTTAGGGACTTGAATCTTTCAGTCAGTCCAGCCCTGAGATCTAAAGTAACAAAACTAAGCACCCATATTACAGATGAACAAGTGTGGCCTTGGATGAATACATCATGCAAACAGAATGCTCAACACATACTTTGCAAACACAATGCAAACTGTTCACTTGGTGCACCACCTTGCTTGCTGGCAGTGCACTTGGCTACAGAGTGGGAAGATCCCAAAAAATGCTCCATCCCTCTCTTTTCCTACTTCAGCTTTTCTGGTTTCTCTCCTCTTTTCATAGCTGTTCTTCATTGTGATATCAGACCCACTTTGAAGACTTATATTGCCCCCTTTTTGAACACTAATGTACATGAAAGCTTTATTTTTATTTCTTGTGACCCCAAAGACTGCTCATAGGTACATCTTAGAAAAAATACTAATAAAGGTGACTAACTGCTACTCCTGGAGTGAAAATAAGGCAGATCAAATACCTCCTACTTCCCATATATCACAATTGCCCTCTGGTTTTGCTAGCCAGACACATCTCCCTAATCATATTGGTAAGGGCACCTGTGCCCCTCAGGATCTGATACCCCATGGCATAGGGCAGAGAGGGAAGTAAGCTGCAATAAAGAAAGGAATAAAAGAGCTGGCCCAGCTTATGTCACCATGCGGGAAAGAGGGATTGAATGTGACTCAGAGTTGCCTTGCTCCTGGGGCAGCATAGTTACCTGCTGCCCATAGCCCTGGATAGACTGTAGGATTACAATCTAACTCTCACCGAAGGAAAGCAGAGCCATCCCACTCCAGGCTTGGCAACATATGATATGTTTAAAATGCAAATGATGATAGGAGAACAGTTATCTAGTTTCCATGTCTCTTCTCTAATTGCAAGCAGAATCTAGTGACAGTACAAGACAGGACAGAGAATGGCAATTATAAAGAAAATTAGAAGATGGGGAGATGATTATATATTACTGCTTTTAGGCTTACTTTTAGCTTTCAATTACTAATCAATATAGATTTTAGTGCATCGTTACTATGCTGATGCAACATAGTAACAACAACTTTATTAAGAAGGATTCCAGTTGTATTGTCCACATTTGATTAGATATTGACAACCTGCATAATTCATGAGAGCCTTCTTTTCCTTTCCTTCACAATTCCATTGCTTGGAAAGTCTGCATCTGTCAGTGTTGTCATGGAGACACCCCCAAGAGAACCCAGGCCCTCCCAAGAAACTTGGCACCTTCCCATAATTCTATATAATTCATATAAAAAGAGAACTATATCTAAGAAGTGTATAGGATTTTTAAAATTTATTATTACATATGATTTGGTGGATTAAGCACATGGCTCAGAGTTAGGAAGATCTGAATTCTAATTCCAGCTCTACTTCTGGCTCATTGTAACACTTCAGACCAGTCACCCTGGTGTTGACTTCAAATGGCATTGTGGGTTCCCTGCATCTCTCAAATTCAGGTCTTTAACCTCTTTGTCCCTCTGTTTCACATTCTGTAAAATAGGCAATGAAAATGTTTTCCAATCCAGACCAGAAAAGCACTATCCACAACACTATTCTTTTTTTTAGTCTTAATATAGCCCAGCTTATTCATGAGTGAAATCCATGTATTTATTATTGTGTGTGAGAAATATAATGTCCCCCATGATGTATTATTGCATTTCAAAAGCCAGTTTTTCCCTTAGTTCCTTTGAATATGTAAAATGAGAGCATGAAAGCTATGAAACTTCCCTTGTTAGTCAGAAAGTTTCTCTCTTACACATCTTCCCTCTGCTTCATTAAGCCTACTTAGGTGAGATACGTACAGGAAAGGCTCAATTTGGTGCCCCATATATTGAACTTCTGATGTTAGTTGTATTAAAATGGTAATGCAGTGGAATCAGCCCAAACAAGGCCAATTGACACAATTTCCCTGATTGCCTTTGTGCCTGGGTTCGCAAAGATCTCTACATTATATGTTTGTGGGTTAGAATGACTATCATCTTTCACACACCTGACCTTAATTTTTAGAATATTAAGCTGCTTTTTGTCAACATTCAGCCCATAGTTTATGTCTACATTAAGGGCCAAATCCTTACACAATGCAGCCCAACCCAAGTGTTTGGACTAGGTGCTGAGCAGATGCCTAGGGCAACAAATCGTCAGCCCCAGCTGGAAAACATTTGTTGAGCCAGGACTGTGCAGGAATGAGCACTAGAGGATCAACAGTGTGCTGGATCCTCTGGGCCTATGCCTGTCCTATCCTTCCTGCCTCTGCATGTTGTTGTGCAAAGAGCCTCCATTGACTGGTGCACTGTGCCATTCAGTGTCGATGGCCCAGTGCACAGTGGAACTCAGCCATTTCTGCTGTCAGGCAGTCCTTCAAGGCCAAAGAGGAGTGTGCAGGATTATTTCCCTAAGCAGCTGGTCACCTATCTCCTACCTGCAGTTCAATGGGTAGTCAGGTATGTCAAAAATGAACGCACATGTCCTGACTAAAAAGCAACGACATGCAAGGAATGTCGGTTGTATATGAAGATCATGACCAATATTGTGGAGTGGCAGAAACTAATTGTTCCAGATATACTGCAACCAGCCCCTTCACTTAATTGTGTGTAGAGGGGAAATCTTTAAAGCCACAGAGAAAACATCTGAATTTTCTTGTTAGCATGCACACCTCCTTCTTTGTACAGTATGTAATTGCATGTATATACACACATGTAATTTTATGTGGATGTATTTCTATACCTGGCATTTTTTTAGTGAGGAATTTAATCCCAGAACAGAATATAAAGCTGGAAGAAGTTACATATTTATATGATCTGGATCGGATGAGTTTCATTAATAAAGACCAACTTGTGAGCTATTTCCTACCACGGATCGTTCTTTAAAATCTGTGAGATAATTAGGGCAAACCAATAATCAATGAATCAGCACTAACACTAATGTCTTGTGGTTTGCTATGGAAGACAATTTGCATAATTTAAATGGAAGCAAGTGTCTGCACTATTAGAAGGAAATTCTGTAGTGGTTCATGGTGATTCAAAGTATAATTTATGGAATTTATTCAGTTTCAAGGAACCAACATCCCTGTGAGATGCACTGCAAGCTCTGATGAGTGGGCACTACTGCATTTGTGGTGACTGCATTTGTGCAATACTGTTCCTGATGGAGGATTAAAGCAGTTCTATCACCTTAAACTAGTGGAATCACATTATATGAGCATGGATTCAACGTGAGCTGTCAAAACTACAGAAAGTGCACATCATGTTTCAATAGGATCAGATATACCATATAATGTCTAATTTAGAGAGGGACTTGAATAGAATTAATCTTAAAATTAAGGGCTAATATTCTGCCCTTAGTTTTGCTGGTGTAAATCCAGATTAACTCATCTGATGTTACTTCAGATTTACACCTGCGTAACTGACAGCATCTACACCCAGGTCTGTGTTATTCATTCAATGCTGTGACTGAAATTCTTAAAAATGTTTCATTTTATGATTTCTAGAGGATTAAAAGTAAATTCAACCTTTATTGTTTAATGCTGACTTCAGAGTTCTGGTTTGCTGGACTAGGACAGTCTAAAAACATTCAATATGTATCTAGCATTCTTCAGTTTGAATTCACATTTTAAATCTATACATCTTTCAGCATACAAGACACAGAAAATATCCCCCTGTAATGTGACCCAATCCACTTGAAACATCCTACAGTTGCTTTCAGATGCATAGTATTATATAAGAGAATTATTGACAACACACATGCAACCACAGCGAAGGCATTAATGGGCAATGGAAAGCTGCCTGCAGTAGTAAATGGGAAAGGGAAGTGTCCTGCACTGCAGAATTACTAACTAAATAGTCATTGCTGTAGGTCATAATCCTTATTAATCCTTTCACTGCAGGCTCTCCATTGTACCTGCTGTGTTGCAGATGCTGCATTTATGTTCCACCGAAGGCAATGGATCACTTGGATTCCTAAGCACAGCAAGGTGCATTCTGCCAGGCATACCAGCATGTCCAGCAGCAGTCAAGGAGTCAAAACAACATTCTATTCATAGACTCCCACTACTCTTTCCAGCCAAAGAAATAACCTGGTCAGCTGCATCCTGCTGCCTGCTACATTATTCTTAATTGCCATGGCACCAATTCTATTTAAATATTACTAGAAACTTGGATCAACATACTATTTCCATTTTGCTCATTTCCACTGAGTCTAGCATGCATTCAGCTATCTGTTTCATATATTGCACATTTCATTTTGTTCTACCTTGTAAAGATATTTCATAGTTTCATGTCAGCAACCTTACAAAAGATATCTGCACAAGTTTTTAAAGCAGTTATGTATGTAACTGATCTTACCTACTACGCTGTAGTTCAAGAGACCAGTAGCACTGAATATGAAATCAATTTCCACAAGCTTAGATCATATAATTTTTTCTAGTTTTGATGCAGGATGGGTATATCATTTCCATTTAATTCTAATCTGCAACTTTTAAAGGTGACATGCACATGAATTATAATGCTAAAATAGAAAGACTATTATACAAAATTTGGACTACACCATTCATCTTGACAAACAGATGCAACGTTTTGACATTTAATCACCTTGGGTTTTTTCTTCTACATCCACCCAAGTTCCAGGCTGATCTACTAATTTTAATGGCTTGCTGGACTCCCATTTAAGGGTTCAATGAATAGAATACGTTGGTGCTTTTCTTTGCATAATCAAGTGGTTCAGTAAGCAAAATAACTTTTTAAACTTAATATACTAAAAGGCTTCTGAACATGTTATGAGCATTTCAACTTTTTCTTTATTACTATTAAAGTCTTATCTAAATTCCTCTTTAAAGCAGTTATATGCTTTCCAGCAGACCTATGAATACATTCCCTTTTCCCTATTATGTCTTATCTGAAGTCACTTTCACTATTAAAGATGCATATTCTTAATAAGACTAAGGGGCCTAATGCTGTGAGACGCCAAGCATTTCCTGGGAGATGGTGAGAATGGTCTGTACTCCTATTTACATCCTCACCTCACACTGCCTCTTTTCCAGAGGTGCTTAGCCTCTTGTGGGATCAGGTTATGAGTGTTGAAGTCTGATAATTTTAGACTATCGTTAATGCTGCAACACTTTGTGGGTTCAACCCCACATTCCCTGTGCCCTGAAAATTTCCACTGAAGAGAAAACAAGTCATTTTCCCCAGCCAATCAATTTTGTTGCCTTGTAATTCATAATGCATCTCTTTTTTTAAAAAAAATTACATTTTATGGACTACTCTGTTTTCAGGTAGATTATATTAATTTTCTCCTAAAAAAAATTACTGTTCATCTGCATTGTCCCTCAGATGGAAGCAATAAAAAAGTTCAAAAACTTAAAAGTGCAGTAATAATTTTTGTTTTCTCTTTAACATATGGGAAGGGGTAAAATGAAAAGAAATAAAATTTAACATCAAAACCCTGCCAGAAAGACCAAGCACTGGCCTTTAGATGACTGACTGAGAAGAATAGTTGCTGAGCAAATAATCACAACTAAGAGGAGCCTGCTGTGGCTGGAAAGAGAAAGAACAATGGGACACGCCTGGACGATCTTTAAACCACTTTTGTACCTCCCTCATTCTGGACTGTGCCAAGGGTACCCCCATCCCAGACCCTAAAACAGTTTACAGCAGCCCCAGTTTCCCCATATATAAAGAAGAGATAATATCTCCTTCACAAGAACGTTTTGAGGAGTGATTTGTTAATGTTCTTTCATTGCTTTGAACAAGCATGCCTAACTTCTTGAGCTGTAAAATGGGGTGCACCACCTTGTGGCCAGGTGTGATGTAGCAGCTGTCTCCCCAAATGGCACCTCCTACCAACAATCACTCTGTCACTGTGGTGGCCTCTCTTCCCACAACTCGGCCCTCCAGCCAGGTTACACCTTAGTCCATCCCTTACAGAGTAACAGTGTCCAACCCAGTTATAGTCTATGACCTTACAAACAGGTCTTCCAACCGTCTCTGGGCTCCACAGTCCTTACACCATTTACCTCAGGCGGGTTTCAGCCCACCTTCCTTGGCACTGGTAAAGGAACCTAGGCCCACCCTCTACTCTGGGTTCCAATGCAGGGACCTGGTAGCTGACAGCCAAGGTCTACTCCCTCAGACTCCTTGCTGCCTGCCTGGACTGCTTTCTACCTCTTCTATCCCCCAGAAAGTGACTGTGGATTCTTTCCTTGTAGCTTCTTTCTGCTACAGACTTTCTAACTTTATGATCACCACCCAGTCCCTTCCCAGATGGGCTTCATCATCAATTAAGCCTGGCTTTCATGCATGCTGTCTCTCCCTAGTGCTGAGACATGTGTTAATTGGCCTCAGTCCCACATTAATTCTTTCAGGGCCTGTGTGGGGTACACATCCCATCACAAAATGCTAGATATTATTGGCTTCAGTTGGAGTTTGACTGGAAAAGGACTGGCCCATTTTTATTTAATCTCTATGTGTTCCTCACAGAGGCTGTGAAGCTTCAGAAACATCAAGAAAACCAGTGTGACTAGGAAGCTATCCAGTGTTTCCTGGGGAATGGTAAAGTACCAATAGTAAATGCCAAACTCATAAAAAAGATTGATACTACTGCACTGTTACTAAATGCCACTTAGTGCTTGTGTATTAAGATTGATTTGAAGCAACTCATGGTTCACTCTTTAAATGCAAAAGGTCTTTGGCATCAGCCAGTCCAGACACATGGATTACCCTTCCTGAGTGGGACTTGTAGGCCACTGTCCTCCCACACTGATGCCAGCTAGTAATTAGCCAACTAATAATAGCAAGACTGACTACAGTCTATGTATCTAATGAAAATTGTTTTATTAAGATATGAACAGCCATTGCTTGGACTACTTTATTTGTATATAGAGCTGGGTGACATTTTTCAGATTAGTAGTTTATTCACTGCAAAATGCAGTTTCAGTAGGGTTACCATATGTCCTCTTTTTCCCGGACATGTACGGCTTTTCGGCAGTCAAACCCCCGTCCGGGGGGAATTGCCAAAAAGCCGAACATGTCCAGGAAAATGGCGGCTCTGCTCCTCCCCGACTCTTCGGCTCTGTTTAAGAGCCGGGCTGCCCGAACGCTACCGGCTTCGGGCAGCCCCGTGCTTCCAGACCCTGCGCCGCCAGAGCCCGGGAGGGGAAGTGCCCAGCCGGGGGCGCAGGGTCTGGAGGCACAAGGGCTGCCCGAAGCCCAAGCGCTACCAGCTTCACGGTTTGCCGGGCAGCCTCCAGACCCTGCGCCCCCGGCTGGGCGCTTC